>NC_069500.1:1186249590-1186399590 GCF_027579735.1 Bombina bombina
TTTATCTTGCCAGATAAAGTTATTTAGAATATTTTGAAAATGTTTAATATAAGAATCTGGGATGGGTATAGGGATTATTTAAAAGATTTAAAACGTTTTAGGAAGGAATGTGTGTATGCATAATAGTGTACGATTTGTTGGACCTCTAGGTTTGGTAAGGCAATACTCATAAATTCCGATTTCATGGCATTTACCCTAAAATTAGAGTACGGGCCATATAAATCCAATTCTTTTTATGTAATGCTGCAAGTAACGAGGAATGGGGAGAGGTGAGTGTTAGGATAACGTTGTCCACATACAGGGGTATTTTAGATTCTGTGGTTTTTAGTTTAATACCCAAGATGTTCTAGTTTTGTCTGATTCTGGTGGCTAGGATTTCCATTGCTAAAATAATAAATAATGGGTAGAGGGGGCAACCCTGTCGGGTTCCATTATATATGAAAAATGGGGCTGATAGGGAATCATTTAATTTTATTTTGGCGCTAGGGGTTGAATATAGAGCGAAAATACTCTCAACGAAAGTATCAGGGAAGCCAAATTTGAATGTCTGTTTTAAGAATTCCCAGTCTAGTCAATAGAATGCTTTTTCCGCATCCATAGATGCAAAAATAGGGTGGCTTTTGTTGCAACGTATACAGCAGATAAAAATAAATGCCATAGTGAAAAATCAGGATGTCTTGAGGACAGATGAAACACTGCTATTTGGGCAGATGACCCGACCAATGATGAGGTATCTTGATCTTTAAAGGATATATTGCAAAATACCAATCTCAGACATTGCTTTGAGAAGAGGACCTGGGGCGCGATCCGATATAGATCGTAGTTTGCGGCGCAAGCGAGGGAACCCGCGTCGCCCGCATTTTCAGCTCGCAACTCGAGCTATCCCATATACTGCGCCGTCAGATGCTAAAGTGCCGTAAGTCGGATAAACCAGCGATGTCCAGAAATCTGCGCAAGTACAAATTTCTGGCGTCGCCAGTGACTTACGGCACGTTAGAAACTGCCGGCGCCTATAAAACCTGACTAAAGTCTAAATCACCCGCACTGTCTAACACGCCTCCCTAACATAGCCCGACACGTCTAACCCTCTATCCGCTATCCCCCCTCACTATCCTAACAATAAAATATGTATTAACCCCTAAACCGCCGCTCCCGGAGCCCACCGCAACCTAATAAAAGTATTAACCCCTAAACCGCCGCCAGCTATATTAAATCTATAACCCCCCTAAAGTGAGCCCCTAACACCGCCGCCATCTACCTTACCTACCCCCTAAAGTGAGCCCCTACCCCGCCGCTATCTATTTTAAAATTATTAACCCCTAATCTAATCCCCCTATACCGCCGCCAGCTATATTAACTATATTAACCCTAATTATATTAGGGTTAATATAGTTAATATAGTTATTATATTATATATATTAACTATATTAACCCTAATTATATTAGGGTTAATATAGTTAATATCGTTATTATATTATATATATATAAAGTATAATAACCCTATCTAACTATAACATCCCTAACTAAACTCTTATTAAAATAAATCTAATATTAATATTATTAATTAAAATATTCCTATTTAAATTTAAATACTTACCTATAAAATAAACCCTAAGATAGCTACAATATAATTAATAATTACATTATAGCTATGTTAGGGTTTATATTTATTTTACAGGTAAATTGATAATTATTTTAACTAGGTATAATAGCTATTAAATAGTTATTAACTATTTAATAGCTACCTAGTTAAAATAATGACCCAATTACCTGTAAAATAAATCCTAACCTAAGTTACAAATACACCTACACTATCAATAAATTAAAGAAACTACAAATATCTATCTAAAAATACAATTAAATAAACTAAACTAAATTACAAAAAAAACAAACACTAAATTACAAAAAATAAAAAAAAGATTACAAGATTTTTAAGCTAATTACACCTATTCTAAGCCCCCTAATAAAATAATAAAGCCCCCCAAAATAAAAAAAATCCCTATTCTAAATTAAAAAAAGTTCAAAGCTCTTTTACCTTACCAGCCCTTAAAAGGGCCTTTTGTGGGGGCATGCCCCAAAGAAAACTGCTCTTTTGCCTGCAAAAAAACCCACAATACCACCCCCCAACATTACAACCCACCACCCACATACCCCTAATCTAACCCAAACCCCCCTTAAATAAACCTAACACTACCCCCCTGAAGATCTCCCTACCTTATCTTCACCACGCCGGGCCGAACTCCTCATCCGATCCGGGCGATGTGTTCCAGCAAGCGGCAGTGAAGTCTTCTTCCATCCAATCAGATTCAAGTTCAATCCGATTGGCTGAACCAATCAGCCAATCGGATTGAACTTGAATCTGATTGGCTGATTCAATCAGCCAATCAGATTTTTCTACCTTAATTCCGATTGGCTGATAGAATCCTATCAGCCAATCGGAATTCAACGGACACAATCTTGGATGACGTCATTTAAAGGAACCTCAGTCGTCGTGCCGGAAGGATGCTCCGCGGCGGAGGAGCGAAGAAAGAAGATTGAAGATGCCGATTTGCTTGAAGACATCGCCGATGGAAGAAGACTCTCTGCCGCTTGCTGGAACACATCGCCCGGATGGAAGAAGACTTCACTGCCGCTTGCTGGAACACATCGCCCGGATCGGATGAGGAGTTCGGCCCGGCGTGGTGAAGATAAGGTAGGGAGATCTTCAGGGGGGGTAGTGTTAGGTTTATTTAAGGGGGTTTGGGTTAGATTAGGGGTATGTGGGTGGTGGGTTGTAATGTTGGGGGGTGGTATTGTGGTTTTTTTTGCAGGCAAAAGAGCAGTTTTCTTTGGGGCATGCCCCCACAAAAGGCCCTTTTAAGGGCTAGTAAGGTAAAAGAGCTTTGAACTTTTTTTAATTTAGAATAGGGTAGGGAATTTTTTTATTTTGGGGGGCTTTATTATTTTATTAGGGGGTTTAGAATAGGTGTAATTAGCTTAAAAATCTTGTAATCTTTTTTTATTTTTTGTAATTTAGTGTTTTGTTTTTTTTGTAATTTAGTTTAGTTTATTTAATTGTATTTTTAGATAGATATTTGTAGTTTCTTTAATTTATTGATAGTGTAGGTGTATTTGTAACTTAGGTTAGGATTTATTTTACAGGTAATTGGGTAATTATTTTAACTAGGTAGCTATTAAATAGTTAATAACTATTTAATAGCTATTATACAATTTAGCTGTAAAATAAATATAAACCCTAACATAGCTATAATGTAATTATTAATTATATTGTAGCTATCTTAGGGTTTATTTTATAGGTAAGTATTTAGATTTAAATAGGAATATTTTAGTTTATAATATGAATTAGATTTATTTAATAAGAATTTAGTTAGGGGTGTTAGGGTTAGATAGAGTTAATATAGTTAATATAAATACTATAGTAACTATATTAACTATATTAACCCTAATATAATTAGGGTTAATATAGTTAATATATATAATGTAATAACTATATTAACTATAATATACTTAGGGTTAATATAGATAATATAGCTGGCGGCGGGGTAGGAAGATTAAATTAGGGGTTAATAATTTTAATATAGATGGCGGCGGTGTAAGGGGTTCACATTAGGGGATAGATCAGTTAGATGGTGGCTGTTTTAGGGGTTCACATTAGGGGATAGATCAGTTAGATGGTGGCGGTTTTAGGGGCTCACAGTAGGGGGTTAGTTTATGTAGATGGCGGTGGTTTAGGGGTTAAATACTTTATTAGGGATTGCGGCGGGGGATCGCGGTTGACAGGGAGATAGACACTGCGCATGCGTTAGGTGTTAGGTTTTATTTAGCAGATCGCGGTTGACAGGGAGATAGACATTGCGCATGCGTTAGGTGTTAGGTTTATTTAGCAGCCAGTTTAGGGAGTTACGGGGCTCCAATAGTCAGCGTAAGGCTTCTTACGGCTGCTTTTTGTGGCGAGGTGAAAATGGAGTAAGATTTCTCCATTTTCGCCACGTAAGTCCTTACGCTGTATATTGGATACCAAATTGCGCGGGTTTGGTATACCTGCCTATGGCCCAAAAAACTACGGGCGACGGCAGAAATATACGCGCGTAACTTCTAGGTTACGCCGTATATAGGATACCAAACCCGCGCAAATATTGGCGTCGCTGACTTTTGCGGGCGACAATTTTTATCGGATCGACCCCCTGGTTGGGGAAACCTCAGCCAGGCTGTTTTAAGTGCCACAGATGTACCACATGTAACAGGATAATTCCAGGTATTATTTTTTTAAACACCCTAGATATGAAAAGAGATATTATTTGAAACATAATGTTACCTGCATTGCTTCCCTATTTTGTCTATATGTTGCACTGCCCCTGTAGCCTATTTTACATGGGTAAAACCTGCAATAACCTTTGCGTGAGTTTGGTAAATCACAGAAATGTATAAAGAGCAGTGATTAGGGAGGGGACATCAGAACAGCCCATAGCAAGGCATTTTCAACAGATGGGACATCAAGTGACTAATTTAAGGCTCACAAATATACATCATATACCTCCCTTGACTCAAGGAGGGAATTGTGCCCAAATTTTACTACAGAGAGAATCAAAATGGGCCAATGTCCTAGAGACTCTGATACTGAAAGAGTTGACCAGAAGATTAGAGTGGCAATGTTTTTTGTAACATACAAATGTTTTTTGTAGTATGCATATAGTCTTCATTTAATTCTTTTAGTCTGTATGAAATGTTTGTTATATGATAGTAGTGGCAAATTTAGCTAGATTAGGTAATCATTTGGAACTAGGGTGTCCTCTCTGTGTCATTAGACTTTGGCTTGTGTTTGGTTTTCAATTTGGGTAAGGAGGTGATCCGCAATGCTATACGATTGCCTTAGCAACGTGACATACGCATGACATTGCTGCCTGTCATGCTGTAGGCGCTAGGGAGGCTTAGAGTGGTGGAAAATACAATTTTGAATCATTTGACATTTAAGTGATATTGCACATGGGTGTACTCATTTCTGTTGAATGCTTGTGTGTGTTTAAATATATATATATGTGTGAGAGAGAGAGAGATTGGTTGGGTGGGTTGTGGTTTAATTTAGGAAAGACCTCTATTTCATTTACAAACATATACCTAAAGTCATTGTAAACACATGTTAAGGGGAACTAGTTTTACAGTACAGTGTCCCTATTAAGCTGTGTGAACTTTTGTACCAGCAGCACATCAGAGCTGGTCAGGCAGTAATGACCATAGGGGGTGGCTAGACACATGCACACATGTAATTATATATTCTATTGCAGTGTGTTTCATGTTTGTACTTATTTCTTTCATGTAATTAGCAAGAGTCCATGAGCTAGTGACGTATGGGATATACATTCCTACCAGGAGGGGCAAAGTTTCCCAAACCTTAAAATGCCAATAAATACACCCCTCACCACATTCACAATTCAGTTTTACAAACTTTGCCTCCCATGGAGGTGGTGAAGTAAGTTTGTGCTAGATTCTACGTTGATATGCGATTCGCAGCAGGCTGAAGAGCGGTTTTCCTCTCAGAGTGCAGTGAATGTCAGATGGATGTGAAGAGAGTATTGCCTATCTGAATACAATGGTCTTCCTCTAGGGGATCTATTTCATAGGTTCTCTGTTATCGGTCGTAGAGATTTCTTCTCCTACCTCCCTTTTCAGATCGACGATATACTCTTATATACCATTACCTCTACTGATTCTCGTTTCAGTATTGGTTTGGCTATCTACTATATGTAGATGAGTGTCTTAGGGTAAGTAAGTCGTATTTTATTTATGACACTCTAAGCTATGGTTGGGCACTTTATATGTAAAGTTCTAAATATATGTTTTAAACTTATATTTGCCATGATTCAGGATAATCAGTATTCCTTCTTTCAGACTGTCAGTTTCATTATTTTTGGGAAAATGCATATGAATAAATATTTTTTCTTACCTTCAAAAATTTCGAATTGACTTTTTTCCTTGCGAGCTGTTAGGTTCGCGGGGGCAGAAAATGCTTCAATTTATTGCGTCATTCTTGGCGCAAAATTTCGTCATTTCCGGCGCCATAGTTGACGCCGGAAGTTTGCACATGGTTGCGTCATTTTTTGACGCATGTGTGTTAGACTTTTTTGCGCCAAAAATATGGGCGTCATACTTGGCGCCAAAAAATTTGGGCGTCATACTTGGCGCCAAAAAATGTGGGCGTCATACTTGGCGCCAGTTTTTTTCACATTATTTCAGTCTCACTTTTTTTTTTTTTTTTAATGATTTTTATTGAGGTTCTGAAAAAGGCCAGTCTCACTTTTTTGCTGCTTCTGGTTGCTAGAGGCTTGTTTGTTTTGCATTTTTTCCCATTCCTGAAACTGTCATTTAAGGAATTTGATAATTTTGCTTTATATGTTGTTTTTTTCTATTACATATTGCAAGATATTTCAAAAGCTGTTCCTGTATCAGAAAATACTGAGGGATTCCTGATGACTGATATCAGTCCTACCAAAGCTAAGTTCATTTATTTTAATGTTATGAATGTTTATATTTAGCTATGGTTTGTAATAAGTTTTTATGATAAACTTTTACATGCAGAGTCCATTAGTATTTATGCATTATCTATTGCTATTCTTTTTACATCTTATGTACAAGATATACTTAGGAATTTATAAGAATATTTTTCTGATTCTAGTATAAAGGCTTTGTCTGCTATCCCGCCTTCTAATAAAATTTTTAGGTCTTTTTTAAACTTCTCATGTAGTTGATGAAGTTTCAAATGACCAACAACATATTGAATTATCCTTTTCTGATGGTGTTTTTTCTCATTCAGAATATTCTTCATCAGATATTGACACTAACAAATCTACTTTTTTATTTTTAAATAGAGTACATTCGTTCTTTGTTGAAAAGGTGTTGATTATTTTGGATATTGAAGTAACTAGTTCTTTTGATTTTAAGACTAGCTAACATTTAAATTCTGCTTATTAACCTTCTGTGGTTTCTTCAGAGGTTTTTTTCCAGTTCCTGATACTAGGGAATGGAATATGCCGGGAATTTCTTTTATTCCTTCTTTTAAGGTTTTTAAATTGTATCCTTTGCCGGCAGTTAGTTTTAAGTTTTGAGGAAGATCCCTCAAGTTAATGGGACTATCTCTACTCTTGCTAACATACTACTATTCCTATAGCAAATAGTATTTATTTTTTTCCTTGGGAAACTTGTATCTTATTTAAGGAAAATTATATTTTTTCAGGTACTTTTCTTAGACCTGTAATTTATTTGGCTGATGTTGCAACTGCTTCAACTTTCTTGTTGGATACTTTAGTGCAACAAGTATCGGATTATGATTTGTTTAGCATTGTTAAGTTGATCAACATGCTAATAATTTCATTTGTGTCGTCATTTTTTTTATATTTTCGCAAATGAGGTTTAATCTATGTCTTTAGCTATTTTAGCTAGAAGAACTTTATGATCTCAATCTTGGAATGCTAATTTGATTTCTAAATTCCATATTTCTTTTTTTCCAAGTTACTTTGGGCTTCAAGATTGAGCTCTAAGACTAAATCTTAAACTTATATTAGTTTTTGTTCTTACTAAGGAACGGAATCCTATTTCTTCCCCAAGTAACGTGTTTATAATTGGAAGTTTTCTTCATTCAATTTAAGCCATTTTAAATATCAAAGTCAGCTCCCCAAATTTGCATGTAGGTGCGGTTCTTATTCCAGCTTAGCTGGTAAGGGGCAGGTTAAGACTTTTTAAAGATTATTTGGTTCCATTTGGTCCAAACTTCTTAGATTTGGGAACAGAATAGGATTCAGAGTAAAACCGCCTGTGAGAAGTCTTTTTTTCTCTAACATATTCCAGCTATTCCAGTAAGGCTCACACTTTCCTGAAGTGTTTTTCAGACCTGTATGTATTGGGTACTTGTGAAGCGCGGCTGGTCACCCGTTGGGGCTCAAGGCGCTGCTCAGACCTGGAGTTTTCTGGGGTATTTATACCAGTTCCATTTTAGGAACAGGGTTTGGGGGTTTTATTCAAAACTATTCATTGTCCCAAAGATAGAAAATCTTTTTGAATTGTCATAAGTGTACCATCTTTTAGAATGGTGTTTAGATGGTCTATTCTGCCTTTTGGTCAGTGAGGGCATTATTTGCTTACAATAGATACAATAGATGCATATCTTCATTTTCTGTTTTCATTAAGATTATTTCTTTCATGTAATTAGCAAGAGTCCATGAGCTAGTGACGTATGGGATATACATTCCTACCAGGAGGGGCAAAGTTTCCCAAACCTCAAAATGCCTATAAATACACCCCTCACCACACCCACAATTCAGTTTTACAAACTTTGCCTCCTATGGAGGTGGTGAAGTAAGTTTGTGCTAGATTCTACGTTGATATGCGCTCCGCAGCAAGTTGGAGCCCGGTTTTCCTCTCAGCGTGCAGTGAATGTCAGAGGGATGTGAGGAGAGTATTGCCTATTTGAATGCAGTGATCTCCTTCTACGGGGTCTATTTCATAGGTTCTCTGTTATCGGTCGTAGAGATTCATCTCTTACCTCCCTTTTCAGATCGACGATATACTCTTATTTATATACCATTACCTCTGCTGATTTTCGTTTCAGTACTGGTTTGGCTTTCTACAAACATGTAGATGAGTGTCCTGGGGTAAGTAAATCTTATTTTCTGTGACACTCTAAGCTATGGTTGGGCACTTTATTTATAAAGTTCTAAATATATGTATTCAAACATTTATTTGCCTTGACTCAGGATGTTCAACATTCCTTATTTTCAGACAGTCAGTTTCATATTTGGGATAATGCATTTGAATCAATCATTTTTTCTTACCTTAAAAAATTTGACTCTTTTTTTCCCTGTGGGCTGTTAGGCTCGCGGGGGCTGAAAATGCTTCATTTTATTGCGTCATTCTTGGCGCGGACTTTTTTGGCGCAAAAAATCTTTTCTGTTTCCGGCGTCATACGTGTCGCCGGAAGTTGCGTCATTTTTTTGACGTCCTTTTGCGCCAAAAATGTTGGCGTTCTGGATGTGGCGTCATTTTTGGCGCCAAAAAGCATTTAGGCGCCAAATAATGTGGGCGTCTTATTTGGCGCTAAAAAAAAAAAAAAAAAAAATTGGGCGTCGCTTTTGTCTCCACATTATTTCAGTCTCATTTTTTCTTTGCTTCTGGTTACTAGAAGCTTGTTTATTGGCATTTTTTCCCATTCCTGAAACTGTCATTTAAGGAATTTGATCAATTTTGCTTTATATGTTGTTTTTTCTCTTACATATTGCAAGATGTCTCACGTTGCATCTGAGTCAGAAGATACTTCAGGAAAATCGCTGTCTAGTGCTGGAACTACCAAAGCTAAGTGTATCTGCTGTAAACTTTTGGTAGCTATTCCTCCGGCTGTTGTTTGTACTAATTGTCATGACAAACTTGTTAATGCAGATAATATTTCCTTTAGTAATGTACCATTGCCTGTTGCAGTTCCTTCAACATCTAAGGTGCAGAATGTTCCTGATAACATAAGAGATTTTATTTCTGAATCCATCAAGAAGGCTATGTCTGTTATTTCTCCTTCTAGTAAACATAAAAAATCTTTTAAAACTTCTCTCTCTACAGATTAATTTTTAAATGAACATCATCATTCTGATTCTGATGACTCTTCTGGTTCAGAGGATTCTGTCTCAGAGATTGATGCTGATAAATCTTCATATTTATTTAAAATGGAATTTATTCGTTCTTTACTTAAAGAAATACTAATTGCTTTAGAAATAGAGGATTCTGGTCCTCTTGATACTAATTCTAAACGTTTAGATAAGGTATTTAAATCTCCTGTGGTTATTCCAGAAGTTTTTCCTGTTCCTAATGCTATTTCTGAAGTAATTTCCAGAGAATGGGATAAATTGGGTAATTCATTTACTCCTTCTAAACGTTTTAAGCAATTATATCCTGTGCCGTCTGACAGATTAGAATTTTGGGACAAAATCCCTAAAGTTGATGGGGCTATTTCTACCCTTGCTAAACGTACTACTATTCCTACGTCAGATGGTACTTCGTTTAAGGATCCTTTAGATAGGAAAATTGAATCCTTTCTAAGAAAAGCTTATCTGTGTTCAGGTAATCTTCTTAGACCTGCTATATCATTGGCTGATGTTGCTGCAGCTTCAACTTTTTGGTTGGAGACTTTAGCGCAACAAGTAACAGATCATGACTCTCATAATATTATTATTCTTCTTCAGCATGCTAATAATTCTATCTGTGATGCCATTTTTGATATTATCAGAGTTGATGTCAGGTTTATGTCTCTAGCTATTTTAGCTAGAAGAGCTTTATGGCTTAAAACTTGGAATGCTGATATGGCTTCTAAATCAACTCTACTTTCCATTTCTTTCCAGGGTAACAAATTATTTGGTTCTCAGTTGGATTCTATTATCTCAACTGTTACTGGTGGGAAAGGAACTTTTTTACCACAGGATAAAAAATCTAAGGGTAAAAACAGGGCTAATAATCGTTTTCGTTCCTTTCGTTTCAAAAAAGAACAAAAGCCTGATCCTTCATCCTCAGGAGCAGTTTCAGTTTGGAAACCATCTCCAGTCTGGAATAAATCCAAGCCTTCTAGAAAGGCAAAGCCTGCTTCTAAGTCCACATGAAGGTGCGGCCCTCATTCCAGCTCAGCTGGTAGGGGGCAGGTTACGTTTTTTCAAAGAAATTTGGATCAATTCTGTTCACAATCTTTGGATTCAGAACATTGTTTCAGAAGGGTACAGAATTGGTTTCAAGATGAGACCTCCTGCAAAGAGATTTTTTCTTTCCCGTGTCCCAGTAAATCCAGTGAAAGCTCAAGCATTTCTGAATTGTGTTTCAGATCTAGAGTTGGCTGGAGTAATTATGCCAGTTCCAGTTCTGGAACAGGGGATGGGGTTTTATTCAAATCTCTTCATTGTACCAAAGAAGGAGAATTCCTTCAGACCAGTTCTGGATCTAAAAATATTGAATCGTTATGTAAGGATACCAACGTTCAAAATGGTAACTGTAAGGACTATCTTGCCTTTTGTTCAGCAAGGGCATTATATGTCCACAATAGATTTACAGGATGCATATCTGCATATTCCGATTCATCCAGATCATTATCAGTTCCTGAGATTCTCTTTTCTGGACAAGCATTACCAGTTTGTGGCTCTGCCGTTTGGCCTAGCTACAGCTCCAAGAATATTTACAAAGGTTCTCGGTGCCCTTCTGTCTGTAATCAGAGAACAGGGTATTGTGGTATTTCCTTATTTGGACGATATCTTGGTACTTGCTCAGTCTTTACATTTAGCAGAATCTCATACGAATCGACTTGTGTTGTTTCTTCAAGATCATGGTTGGAGGATCAATTCACCAAAATGTTCATTGATTCCTCAGACAAGGGTAACCTTTCTGGGTTTCCAGATAGATTCAGTGTCCATGACTCTGTCTTTAACAGACAAGAGACGTCTAAAATTGATTTCAGCTTGTCGAAACCTTCAGTCACAATCATTCCCTTCGGTAGCCTTATGCATGGAAATTCTAGGTCTTATGACTGCTGCATCGGACGCGATCCCCTTTGCTCGTTTTCACATGCGACCTCTTCAGCTCTGTATGCTGAATCAATGGTGCAAGGATTACACAAAGATATCTCAATTAATATCTTTAAAACCGATTGTACGACACTCTCTAACGTGGTGGACAGATCACCATCGTTTAATTCAGGGGGCTCCTTTTGTGCTTCCGACCTGGACTGTAATTTCAACAGATGCAAGTCTCACAGGTTGGGGAGCTGTGTGGGGATCTCTGACGGCACAAGGAGTTTGGGAATCTCAGGAGGTGAGATTACCGATCAATATTTTGGAACTCCGTGCAATTTTCAGAGCTCTTCAGTCTTGGCCTCTTCTGAAGAGAGAATCGTTCATTTGCTTTCAGACAGACAATGTCACAACTGTGGCATACATCAATCATCAAGGAGGGACTCACAGTCCTCTGGCTATGAAAGAAGTATCTCGAATTCTGGTATGGGCGGAATCCAGCTCCTGTCTAATCTCTGCGGTTCATATCCCAGGTATAGACAATTGGGAAGCGGATTATCTCAGTCGCCAAACGTTGCATCCGGGCGAATGGTCTCTTCACCCAGAGGTATTTCTTCAGATTGTTCAAATGTGGGAGCTTCCAGAAATAGATCTGATGGCGTCTCATCTAAACAAGACACTTCCCAGGTATCTGTCCAGATCCCGGGATCCTCAGGCGGAAGCAGTGGATGCATTATCACTTCCTTGGAAGTATCATCCTGCTTATATCTTTCCGCCTCTAGTTCTTCTTCCAAGAGTAATCTCCAAGATTCTGAAGGAATGCTCGTTTGTTCTGCTGATAGCTCCGGCATGGCCTCACAGGTTTTGGTATGCGGATCTTGTCCGGATGGCCTCTTGCCATCCGTGGACTCTTCCGCTACGACCAGACCTTCTGTCGCAAGGTCCTTTTTTCCATCAGGATCTCAAATCCTTAAATTTAAAGGTATGGAGATTGAACGCTTGATTCTTAGTCAAAGAGGTTTCTCTGACTCTGTGATTAATACTATGTTACAGGCTCGTAAATCTGTATCCAGAGAGATATATTATAGAGTCTGGAGGACTTATATTTCTTGGTGTCTTTCTCATCATTTTTCTTGGCATTCTTTTAGAATCCCGAGAATTTTACAGTTTCTTCAGGATGGTTTAGATAAAGGTTTATCCGCAAGTTCTTTGAAAGGACAAATCTCTGCTCTTTCTGTTCTTTTTCACAGAAAGATTGCTAATCTTCCTGATATTCATTGTTTTGTACAGGCTTTGGTTCGTATAAAACCTGTCATTAAGTCAATTTCTCCACCTTGGAGTTTGAATTTGGTTCTGGGGGCTCTTCAAGCTCCTCCGTTTGAACCTATGCATTCATTGGACATTAAATTACTTTCTTGGAAAGTTTTGTTCCTTTTGGCAATCTCTTCTGCCAGAAGAGTTTCTGAATTATCTGCTCTTTCTTGTAAGTCTCCTTTTCTGATTTTTCATCAGGATAAGGCGGTGTTGCGAACTTCTTTTGAATTTTTACCTAAAGTTGTGAATTCCAACAACATTAGTAGAGAAATTGTGGTTCCTTCATTATGTCCTAATCCTAAGAATTCTAAGGAGAAATCGTTGCATTCTTTGGATGTTGTTAGAGCTTTGAAATATTATGTTGAAGCTACTAAGTCTTTCCGAAAGACTTCTAGTTTATTTGTTATCTTTTCCGGTTCTAGAAAAGGCCAGAAAGCTTCTGCCATTTCTTTGGCATCTTGGTTGAAATCTTTAATTCATCTTGCCTATGTTGAGTCGGGTAAAACTCCGCCTCAAAGGATTACAGCTCATTCTACTAGGTCAGTTTCTACTTCCTGGGCGTTTAGGAATGAAGCTTCGATTGATCAGATTTGCAAAGCAGCAACTTGGTCCTCTTTGCATACTTTTACTAAATTCTACCATTTTGATGTATTTTCTTCTTCTGAAGCAGTTTTTGGTAGAAAAGTACTTCAGGCAGCGGTTTCAGTTTGAATCTTCTGCTTATGTTTTTCTTTAAACTTTATTTTGGGTGTGGATTATTTTCAGCAGGAATTGGCTGTCTTTATTTTATCCCTCCCTCTCTAGTGACTCTTGCGTGGAAAGATCCACATCTTGGGTAATCATTATCCCATACGTCACTAGCTCATGGACTCTTGCTAATTACATGAAAGAAAACATAATTTATATAAGAACTTACCTGATAAATTCATTTCTTTCATATTAGCAAGAGTCCATGAGGCCCGCCCTTTTTTTGTGGTGGTTATGATTTTTGTATAAAGCACAATTATTCCAATTCCTTATTTTATATGCTTTCGCACTTTTTTATCACCCCACTTCTTGGCTATTCGTTAAACTGAATTGTGGGTGTGGTGAGGGGTGTATTTATAGTCATTTTGAGGTTTGGGAAACTTTGCCCCTCCTGGTAGGAATGTATATCCCATACGTCACTAGCTCATGGACTCTTGCTAATATGAAAGAAATGAATTTATCAGGTAAGTTCTTACATAAATTATGTTTTTCATTTTCTGAGATTCTCTTTTTTTGACAAGCATTACCAATTTGTTGCTTTTCCTTTTTGGTCTAGCGACCGCTCTAAGAATCTTTTCAAGGTTCTCAGTGTTTCCTTATTTGGACGGTCTCGTGGTACTGGCTCAGTCTTTTTGTTCTGCGGAATCTCATACGATTCAACTTTTGTTGTTTCTTCAAGACATGGTTAGAGGATCTTTTTATCAAAAGCTTTTTGATTCCTCAGACAAGGGTCACCTTTTTTAGGTTTCCAGATAGATTGTGTCAATGTCTTTGTCTCTAACAGACAAGTGACAATTTTATTGGGTTCCGTTTGTCGGAACCTTCAGTCTCTATTATTTCCTTCAGTTGCTATATGCATGGAAGTTTTAGGCGTCATGGCTGCAGCATTGGATTCGATTCCCTTTGCTCATTTTCATAGGAAACCTTTCCATTTTTTTATGCTGAATTAATGGTGCAGGGATTCTAGGATATCACTTTTTATATCTTTGAATTCCAATGTTCAACTATCTTTGACTTGGTGGTTAGATCACCATCATATAGTTCTATGGGTCTCTTTGGTTCATTCAATCTTGACCATGATCACTTCAGACGCAAGTCTTTTAGGTTGGGAGGCTGTCTGGGGATCTCTGTCAGCACAAGGGGTTTGGAAATCTCAGGAGGCGAGATTACCATTCAATATTTTGTAACTCCGTGCATTTCTCAGAGTTCTTCAGTTTTGGCTTCTTTTTGAAGAAAGAGACGTTTATTGTTTTTCAGACAGACAATGTCATAACTGTGGCGTATGTCAATCATCAGGGTGGGACTCTCAGTCCTTAGGCTGTGAAAGAAGTATCTCGGATACTTGCTTGGGCTAAATCCAGCTTTTGTCTAACTTCTGCGGTCCATTTCCCAGGTATAGACAATTGGGAAGCGGATTATCTCTTTTTATCAAGCTTTACATCCGGGAGAATGGTCTCTTTACCCAGATGTGTTTTTTTTCAAATTGTTCAGATGTGAGGGCTTCCTGACATAGATCTGATGGCATCTCATCTAAACAAGGAACTTCCCAGGGGCCTATTCAGGTCCAGGGATCCTCAGGCGGAAGCAGTGTATGCATTGACACTTCTTTGGAGTTTTTAATCTGCCTATATTTTTCGCCTCTGGTTCTTCTTTTTAGAGTGATTTTCAAAATCATCAGGGAGCAATCTTTTGTGTTGTTGGTGGCTCCAGCATGGCCACACAGGTTTTGGTATATGGTTCTTGTTCGGATGTCCAGTTGCCAATCTTGGTCACTTCCATTAAGGCCAGACCTTTTATCTTATCATTCGTTTTTTTCCATCAGGAACTCAAATTATTAATTTGATGGTATGGAAATTTAACGCTTAGTCATAGAAGTTTCTCTGACTCAGTGATTAATACTATGTTGCAGGCTCGTAAATCTGTGTCTAGTAAGAGTTATTATCGAGTTTGGAAGATTTACATCTCATGATGCTCTTCTCATAATTCTCTTGGCATTCTTTTAGAATTCCTAGGATTTTATAGTTTCTTCAGGATGATTTGGATAAGGGTTTTTGTCTGCAAGTTCTTTGAAAGGACAAATTCACAGAAAAATGTTCTAATCTTTCTGTTATTCATTGTTTTGTTCAGGCTTTGGTTCGTATCAAGCCTGTCATTAAGCCAATTTCTCCTCCTTAGAGTCTTAATTTGGTTCTGAGGGCCTTACAGGCTCTTCCGTTTGAGCATATGCTTTCTTTGGACATTAAAATTACTTTCATGGAAAGTATTCTTCCTTTTAGACATCTCTTCAGCTAGAACAGTTTTTGAATGATCTGCTCTTTCTTGTGAGTCTCCTTTTTCTGATTTTTCATCAGGATAAGGTGGTTTTGCTGTCTTCTTTTCAATTTTTACCTAAAGTTGTGAATTTTTAACAACATTAGTAGAGGAATTATTGTCCCTTCCTTGTATCCTAATAGTAAGAATTCTTTGGAGAGATTCTTACATTCTTTGGATGAAGTAAGAGTTTTGAAATTATGTTGAAGCTACTCAGATTTCAGAAAGGCTTCTAGTCTATTTGTTATCTTTTCTGGTTTTAGGAAAGGTCAGAAGGCTTCTGCCATTTCTTTGACATCTTGGTTAAAGCTTTTTGATTCATCTTGCTTATTTGGAGTCGGGTTAATCCCCACCTCAGAGGATTACGACTCATTCTACTAGGTCAGTTTCTACTTCCTGGACTTTTAAGAATGAAGCTTCTGTTGATCAGATTTGCAAAGCAACGACTTGGTCTTCTTTGCATACTTTTACTAAATTCTACCATTTTGATGTTTTCTCTTCTTCAGAAGCATTTTTTGGTAGAATAGTACTTCAGGCATATGTTTCAGTTTGATTCTTCTGCCTATAACTTCAGTTTTTTTTTTTCATTATAAAATTGAAACTTTTGATTTGGGTAGTGGATTAATTTTTCAGCGTAATTGGCTGTCTTTATTTTGTCCCGCCCTCTCTAGTGACTCTTGCGTGGAAGTTCCACATCTTGGGTATCTGCTATCCCATACGTCACTAGCTCATGGACTCTTGCTAATTACATGAAAGAAAACATAATTTATGTAAGAACTTACCTGATAAATTCATTTCTTTCATATTAGCAAGAGTCCATGAGGCCTACCCTTTTTGTGGTGGTTATGATTTTTTTTATAAAGCACAATTATTCAAATTCCTTATTTTTTTGATGCTTTCGCTCCTCACTTCTTGGCTATTCGTTAAACTGAATTGTGGGTGTGGTGAGGGGTGTATTTATAGGCATTTTGAGGTTTGGGAAACTTTGCTCCTCCTGGTAGGAATATATATCCCATACGTCACTAGCTCATGGACTCTTGCTAATATGAAAGAAATGAATTTATCAGGTAAGTTCTTACATAAATTATGTTTTTTTTACCTACTATTTGTGTATGCTCTGATTAGAAAATGTATTACTTAAACTGTTCATTTTGCTCTTTTCAGCTCATTCAGTTTGATGAGATTGTATCTAACCCTTCATTCAGAGAGCAGTTCAGAATATACATGGAAAAAATTGACAAGGGGGCTTTGATCAACTTCTGGGAGTCTGTGGAATACTTAAAAAATGCAAACAAGGTAGGTGGGCAGGAGAAGCACACAGTTGTGAATAGAGGAGAGCCATTAAATTGTTGAATTATTATGCATGTACTATTATGAGACAAAGCACTTTTTTCCAGGTGAAGTGGTCATAATGCTTTTAGAATTAGGAAACACTTGTAAATTGTTCTTAAACACTGGCTCTGTCTATGGCAGTAGTTTCATCTGTTGCAAAGTACTTGTGTATTAAAGAAGTGCTATATAGTCACTTTAATTCCTTATAACCTACAGAATTAATTTATTAAAATGAAAGTGCAATATTATGTCACAAGTTCATCAGGTGAGTACCAGTCAGTCTCTGCAGTTCCTTTTAGGGTGCTGCTCTGCATAGAATGAAATACTTTTCCACTGCTTATGATAGGAAATGACTGGAAATGTAAACAATATGTGTGACTTGTATTCAAGGCAGTCTATATTTATAGGCTTGTGCATTCAGAGGTTTCAGATGCCTCTGAATGTGAAAGAAGGTGGCTGCTCACTAGTTGGCTCTTTTTAGGGCCGGCATTCTGTCGAAAGTAGGCACCTTGTCGGAATGCGCAACCACCTTCTGTGCGCATGCACGTAATTTTGTCCGACGCAACACCGGCTATCTAGAGAGAAAGTAAAATAAAATATGTAAATACTTTGCAAAGTTGTTTCATTATGTGTAACTAAACATTTTATATAAAAATATCAAGGTGTTTTTGTCCCTTTAAACCCTAGACAAGCAACCTGATTGGTTCCTTATTTTACAATATCCCAACAAACTCATTTCACATTGATGCGTTTTATAATCACTAAATCATACTTTTTATTCATTTTTAGACAGAAATACCTCAATTAGTTGGTGATATTTATCAGAATTACTTTGTGGAGAGCAAAGAAATTCCAGTAGAGAAACCACTTTATAAAGAAATCCAGCAAAGTCTTGTGGGTAACAAAGGTACCGAAGTTTTCATTAAAATTCAGGCTGATGTGTACGACACGCTGAAGGACCGCTACTACCCATCATTCATTGTCAGTGATTATTATGACCAGTTAATTCGTAAGGAAGACCAGGCTTCTTGCCCATTTGCATCCGATGACAAGGATGAAGCGGTGAGTTGAAGCCAAATGGACCAGTCTGCTATCAGTTTATCCAGTTGTTTGTGTATCCAGTTCATATTCAAATTTAACGGAATGCTCTCATTGTTAACTAATGCAGAAAACAAACTGAATAGTATACTGTATCTTTATATTTGTGAAGTTTTATTGCAGGGAAAGTGGGCTACATTAATAAAGTATACTTCAAAATGTAACTGCAGATAATAACATAATTTATGTAAGAACTTACCTGATAAATTAATTTCTTTCATATTGGCAAGAGTTTGTGAGCTAGTGACGTATGGGATATACATTCCTACCAGGAGGGGCAAAGTTTCCCAAACCTCAAAATGCCTATAAATACGCCCCCCCACCACACCCACAATTCAGTTTAACGAATAGCCAAGAAGTGGGGTGATAAGAAAGGAGCAAAAGCATCAACGAGGAATTGGAATAATTGTGCTTTATACAAAAAAATCATAACCACCACAAGAAAAGGGTGGGCCTCATGGACTCTTGCCAATATGAAAGAAATGAATTTATCAGGTAAGTTCTTACATAAATTATGTTTTCTTTCATGTAATTGGCAAGAGTCCATGAGCTAGTGACGTATGGGATAGCAAATACCCAAGATGTGGAACTTCCCCGCAAGAGTCATTAGAGAGGGAGGGAAAAAAATAAAGACAGCCAATTCCGCTGAAAAATTAATCCACAACCCAAATCAAAAGTTTCAATCTTTATAATGAAAAAAACTGAAATTATAAGCAGAAGAATCAAACTGAAACAGCTGCCTGAAGTACTATTCTACCAAAAACTGCTTCTGAAGAAGAGAAAACATCAAAATGGTAGAATTCAGTAAAAGTATGCAAAGAAGACCAAGTAGTTGCTTTGCAAATCTGATCAACAGAAGCTTCATTCTTAAAGGCCCAGGAAGTAGAAACTGACCTAGTAGAATGAGCCGTAATCCTCTGAGGCGGGGATTAACCCGACTCCAAATAAGCATGATGAATCAAAAGCTTAACCAAGATGCCAAAGAAATGGCAGAAGCCTTCTGACCTTTCCTAAAACCA
The DNA here is from genome assembly GCF_027579735.1 of Bombina bombina. Classification (NCBI taxonomy): domain Eukaryota; kingdom Metazoa; phylum Chordata; class Amphibia; order Anura; family Bombinatoridae; genus Bombina; species Bombina bombina. Next base: position 1,186,268,933 of record NC_069500.1, read on the forward strand.
GAAAAGATAACAAATAGACTAGAAGTCTTTCTGAAATCTTAGTAGCTTCAACATAATATTTAAAAACTCTTACCACATCCAAAGAATGTAAGGATCTTTCCAAATAATTCTTAGGATTAGGACACAAGGAAGAGACAATAATTCCTCTACTAATGTAGTTAGAATTCACAATTTTAAGTAAAAATTTAAATGAAGACAGCAAACCACCTTATCCTGATGAAAAATCAGAAAAAGGAGACTCACAAGAAAGATAATTCAAAAATTGTTCTAGCTGAAGAGATGTCTAAAAGGAAGAATACTTTCCATGAAAGTAATTTAATGTCCAAAGAATGCATATGCTCAAACAGAAGAGCCTGTAAAGCCCTCAGAACCAAATTAAGACTCCAAGGAGGAGAAATTGGCTTAATGACAGGCTTGATACGAACCAAAGCCTGAACAAAACAATGAATATCAGAAAGATTAGCAAATTTTTCTGTGAAAACAGCAAAGAAAGAGCAGAGATTTGTCCTTTCAAGAAATTTGCAGACAAAAACCCTTATCCAAACCATCCTGAAGAAACTATAAAATCCTAGGAATTCTAAAAGAATGCCAAGAGAATTTATGAGAAGAGCATCATGAGATGTAAGTCTTCCAAACTCGATAATAAATCTTTCTAGACACAGATTTACGAGCCTGCAACATAGTATTAATCACTGAGTCAGAGAAACCTCTATGACTAAGTACTAAGCGTTAAATTTCCATACCATTAAATTAATAATTTGAGTTCCTGACGGAAAAAACAAATGTTAAGAAATAAGGTCTGGCCTTAATGGAAGTTACCGAGATTGGCAACTGGACATCCGTACAAGAACTATATACCAAAACCTGTGCGGCCATGCTGGAGCCACCAGCAGCACAAAAGATTGCTCCCTGATGATTTTGAAAATCACTCTTAATACAAGAACCAGAGGCGGAAAAATATAGGCAGGTTAATAACTCCAAGGAAGTGTCAATGCATACACTGTTTCCGCCTGAGGATCCCCGGACCTGAATAGGCACCTGGGAAGTTCCTTGTTTAGATGAGATGCCATCAGATCTATTTCTGGAAGCCCTCACATCTGAACAATTTGAAAAAACACATCTGGGTAAAGAGACCATTCTCCTGGATGTAAAGCTTGATTGACAGAGATAATCCGCTTCCCAATTGTCTATACCTGGGAAATGGATTGCAGAAATTAGACAGGAGCTGGATTTAGCCGAGATACTTCTTTCACAGCCTAAGGACTGAGAGTCCCACCCTGATGATTGACATACGCCACAGTTGTGACATTGTCTGTCTGAAAAACAATAAACGTCTCTCTCTTCAAAAAGAAGCCAAAACTGAAGAACTCTGAGAAATGCACGGAGTTCCAAAATATTGAATGGTATTCTCGCCTCCTGAGATTTCCAAACCCCTTGTGCTGACAGAGATCCCCAGACAGCCTCCCAACCTAAAAGACTCGCATCTGTAGTGATCATGGTCCAGGTTGGATGAACCGAAGAGACCCGTAGAACTATATGATGGTGATCTAACCACCCCACCAAGTCAAAGATAGTTGAACATTGGGATTCAAAGATATAAAAAGTGATATCCTAGAATCCCTGCACCATTAATTCAGCATAAAAAGCTGGAAAGGTATCATATGAAAATGAGCAAAGGGAATCGAATCCAATGCTGCAGCCATGAGACCTAAAACTTCCATGCATATAGCAACTGAAGGAAATAATAGAGACTGAAGGTTCCGACAAACGGAACCCAATAAAATTGTCACTTGTCTGTTAGAGACAAAGACATTGACACAATCTATCTGGAAACCTAAAAAAGGTGACCCTTGTCTGAGGAATCAAGGAGCTTTTGATAAAAAGATCCTCCAACCATGTCTTTGAAGAAACAACAAAAGTTGAATCGTATGATATTCCGCAGAACAAAAAGACTGAGCCAGTACCACGAGACCGTCCAAATAAGGAAATACTGAGAACCTTGAAAAGATTCTTAGAGCTGTCGCTAGACCAGAAGGAAAAGCAACAAATTGGTAATGCTTGTCAAAAAAAGAGAATCACAGAAAATGAAAATAATTTGAATGGAAACAGAAAATGAAGATATGCATCTATTGTATCAAATAATACCCTCGCTGACCAAAAGGCAGAATAGACCATATAAACACCATTCTAAAAGATGGTACTCTTATATGACAATTCAAAAAGATTTTCTATCTTTGGGACAATGGATAGTTTTGAACAAAACCCCCAAACCCTGTTCCTAAAATGGAACTGGTATAAATACCCCAGAAGACTCCAGGTCTGAGCAGCGCCTTGAGCCCCAACGGGTGACCAGTCGCGCTTCACAAGTACCCAATACATACAGGTCTGAAACACACTTCAAGAAAGTGTGAACCTTTACTGGAATAGCTGGAATGTGTTAGAGAAAAAAAGACTTCTCACAGGCGGTTTTACTCTGAATCCTATTCTGAACCAAACAAATTTTAAAAAAGTCTTAACCTGCCCCTTACCAGCTAAGCTGGAATAAGAACCGCACCTACATGCAAATTTGGGGAGCTGACTTTGATCTTTAAAATGGCTTAAATTGAATGAAGAAAACTTCCAATTATAAACATGTTACTTGGGGAAGAATTAGGATTCCGTTCCTTAGTAAGAACAAAAACTAATATAAGCTTAAGATTTACTCTCAGAACTCAATCTTGAAGCAAAAAAACACCCTTCCCCAGAGTAACAGTTGAAGAATTGAATCCAATTGTGAACCAAATAATTGATTACCTTGGAAAAAAAGAAATATGGAATTTAGAAATCAAATTAGCATTCCAAGATTTAAGTCACAAAGTTCTTCTAGCTAAAATAGCTAAAGACATAGATTAAACCTCATTTGCGAAAATATAAAAAAAATGACGACACAAATGAAATTATTAGCATGTTGATCAACTTAACAATGCTAAACAAATCATAATCCGATACTTGTTGCACTAAATTATCCAACCAGAAAGTTGAAGCAGTTGCAACATCAGCCAAATAAATTGCAGGTCTAAGAAAAGTACCTGAAAATAAATAATTTTCCTTAAATAAAATACAAGTTTCCCATCTGAAGGAAAAAAATAAATACTATTTTCTATAGGAATAGTAGTATGTTTAGCAAGAGTAGAGAGAGCCCCATTAACTTTGGGGATCTTTCCTCAAAACTTTAAACTAACTGCCGGCAAAGGATACAATTTAAAAACCTTAAAGAAGGAATAAAAGAAATTCCCGGCCTATTCCATTCCCTGGTATCACGAACTGGAGAAAAAAACCTCTGAAGAAACCACAGAAGGTTAATAAGCAGAATTAAAATGTTAGCTAGTCTTAAAATCAAAAGAACTAGTCACCTCAATATCCAAAATAATCAACATTTTTTCAACAAAGAACGAATGTACTATTTAAAAATAAAAAAGTAGATTTGTTAGTGTCAATATCTGATGAAGAATATTCTAAATGAGAAAAAACATCATCAGAGAAGGATAATTCAGTATGTTGTTGGTCATTTAAAACTTCATCAACTAAATGAGAAGTTTAAAAAAGACCTATAAATTTTATTAGAAGGCGGGATGGCAGACAAAGCCTTTAGAATAGAATCAGAAAAATATTCTTATAAATTCCTAAGTATATCTTGTACATTAGATGTAAAAAGAATAGCAATAGATGATGCATAAATACTAATGGACGCTGCATGTTAAAGTTTATCATGATAACTTATTACAAACCATAACTAAAGATAAAAATTCATAACATTAAAATAAATGAACTTAGCTTTGGTTGGACTGATATCAGTCATCAGGAATCCAACAGTATTTTCTGATACAGGAACAGTTTTTTGGGATATCTTGCAATATGTAATAGAAAAAACAACATTTAAAGCAAAATTATCAAATTCCTTAAATGACAGTATCAGGAATGGGAAAAAATGCAAACAGAACAGGCCTCTAGAAACCAGAAGCAACTAAAAAATGAGACTTAAATAATGTTAAAAATCTGGCGCCAAGAATGACGCCCACATATATTTTGGCGCCAAAAAAAGTCTGCAACAAACACGAGAGTCAAAAATGACGCAACTACATGAAAACTTCCGGCGTCAACTACGACGCCGGAAATAACGTCATTGACGTCAGACAAACGTCAATCTCGCGCCAAAAAAATCTTGCGCCAAAAATTACGTAATAAATTCTAGCATTTTTTGCACCCGCAAGCCTAACAACCCGCAATTTAGAGAAAAAAAGTCAATTGAAAATTTTAGGTAAGAAAAATATTTTAATTCATATGCATTTTCCCGAATAATGAAACAGACAGTCTGAAAGAAGGAAAATAAACTGATTGACCTGAATCATGGCAAATATAAGTATAAAACATATATTTAGAACTTTACATATAAAGTGCCAAACCATAGCTGAGAGTGTCATAAATAAAAGATAAGACTTACTTACCCAAAGACACTCATCTACATAAGTAGATAGCCAAACCAGTACTGAAACGAGAATCAGTAGAGGTAATGGTATATAAGAGTATATCGTCGATCTGAAAAGGGAGGTAGGAGAAGAGATCTCTACGACCGATAACAGAGAACCTATGAAATAGATCCCCTAGAGGAAGACCATGGTATTCAATAGGCAATACTCCCTTCACATCCCTCTGACGTTCACTGCACTCTGAGAGGAAAACCGGGCTTCAGCCTGCTGCGAAGCGCATATCAATGTAGAATCTAGCACAAACTTACTTCACCACCTCCATGGGAGGCAAAGTTTGTAAAACTGAATTGTGGGTGTGGTGAGGGGTGTATTTATAGGCATTTTGAGGTTTGGAAAACTTTGCCCCTCCTGGTAGGAATCCCATACGTCACTAGCTCATGGACTCTTGCCAATTACATGAAAGAAAAAACATTTTATATGTGCATATGAGTCCTACATATGAAGTTTTATTCTTAAGGGTTTTCTCAATTAAATCTGTTTAACATGGTTGTCATTCACACAACGCTCCTAGACCCTGCCGCAACTCTGATAAATGTATTAACCCCTAAACCGCCGCTCCCGGACACCGCTGCCACCTACATTATACCTAGTAACCCCTATCCTGCCCCCCCTATACCGTCGCCCTCTATAATAAATTTATTAACCCCTATCCTGCTGATCCCGCACCTCCCCGCAACTAAATAAATAGTTTAACCCCTAAACCGCCGCTCCCTATATTAAACCTATTAACCCCTATCCTGCCCCCCCTACACCGTCGTCACCTATAATAAATTAATTAACCCCTATCCTGCCCCCCACTACACCGCCGCCACTGTAATAAAATGATTAACCCCTAAACCTAAGTCTAACCCTAACGCCCCCCTAACTTAAATATTAATTAAATAAATCTAAATAATATTACTCTTATGAACTAAATTAATCCTATTTAAAACTAAATACTTACCTTTAAAATAAACCCTAATATAGCTACAATATAAATAATAATTATATTGTAGCTATCTTAGGATTTATTTTTATTTTACAGGCAACTTTCAATTTATTTTAACTAGGTACAATAGCTATTAAATAGTTATTAACTATTTAATATCTTACCTAGCTAAAATAAAGAGAAATTTACCTGTAAAATAAAAACTAACCTAAGTTACAATTACACCTAACACTACACTATACTTAAATAAATTATTCCTATTTAAAACTAAATACTTGCCTGTAAAATAAACCCTAAGATAGCTACAATATAATTAATAATTACATTGTAGCTATCTTAGGATTTATATTTATTTTACAGGTAACTTTGTATTTATTTTAGCTAGTTAGAATAGTTATTAAATAGTTATTAACTATTTAATAACTACCTAGCTAAAAGAAATACAAAATTAGCTGTAAAATAAATCCTAACCTAAGTTACAATTAAACCTAACACTACACTATCATTAAATTAATTAAATAAATTAAATACCAACCGTGTTGGTTATGCAAAACTGAGAAGTGGGTAATAAAGGGATCATCTATCTTTTTAAACAATACAAATTGTGGAGTAGACTGTCCCTTAAAAACAAGAACCTGGCTCATATAATTTTAGTTTTTGTTTTGACTTTTTAAAAGAGCGGCTTCAATGGAATTTTTTTTCTATTTTTGGTCAAGTCCAGGACTCGTGAACAAATGTTTAGAAAAGTAATATAACATGCATGCTTGTGTGTGGATCTGCTTTAAAAGAGCAAACCTTTAACACAAACAATACATGGATGCATGGATCTAAGCACATAAGTATTATTTGTGTTGTGACAAGGGATTGTATGGCTTGTGAGTCCTTTTTCATCCCAAGGCCTTATAGTTGACATTCTTATGTAAGATCTTATATACTGATTGACTAATGAAAGAACATTTCCATTTGTTCCCTTAGATGCAGGCCTGTGAAGGCATTGGGGGGATCCTGGATGAATGCAGCAGTGGTATAACCGAGCAAGCTAGCTATGCTGTAAATAAACTCCGCCAACTCACCGAGAAGCTTGAATACAAAAGACAAGCGCTTATCTCCATTATTAATGCACCCAAACCAGACAAAAAGGTACTTCACTTTTGTAGATAAATACAATTTAACCCATCTAATAAAAAACCTACAGTAGGTGAAGAGCACTATACATATTTGTGTCTGAAGCTTACATAGATTTTTGTTTCCCGATTAAAAAGTTGTTTGTACATATCTGCAGTATTCTCACTATCACTCCACTACAAATTGTAGTTATAGCACTCTTTGCCTTTATATAGTTGGATCAATAAATATGCTGACATTTAAATATAATGCTCCTTGTTTCTGCATTTGTTGAAGGAACACAGTGACTATAAATAATCCTGATATTTGTTGGGCAAATATAAAATATGTTAAGGTATACGTTAAACTAAAATTAATAACGTGCCACACCAGAATTGAGAAGAGCTCAGTCACAAACTGACAGTTACAGTAGCTTGTCCTATGAGAAGGTGCCCACACAGTCTGTTGTCTCTTAGCTTCTTGGGCCTTTCGCAAAAGAGTTTCATGTAGTTTAACAGCATACAGTTCTGAAGTTCCAGGCAACTTCCCTCTGAATACAAATACAAGCAGACCCCAGAGTTACATTTAAGCCTATTAGGCTTTTGTCTGTAGAGGTGCAGCAGTATCCCTTTAAGGCACAGTGAGCAAGAAGACCGTAAATGATTGCCCTATCGCCACTAGGTATAGAAGGTCCATGCGTGCAAAACAAGGAATACACATAGCTACAATATCTAAAATATTGTTTACAAAACAAAACACTGTTACTGTACATCACATTTTAAACCTACCCACACAATTGGTAAATAGCTATAACATAGTTTGTGAACTGAGTAGGGTGTTTTTAAAAATATTCAATTTTTAAAATAATTAAATTTAGTATTACGGCATCAAAATCTGCTAAAATCCTGTTCATGCTCATTTTTCTCTTTCATCAGTGGACCAATTTCCAAATTTAATTTGTAGATTCAAAATTATGTTTTTAACATTTTCTGTTTATATTTTTTTTTTAATCTGGATAGATATTCCTTAATATTCCCTCTCAGTACCGCTTTTGCGGCCTCCCAATATATTTCCGTTTTCTCAGCATAATTCTTATTATAGCTATGATATTCTGCCCACTTAATCTTTAAAAAATTCTCGAAGTTACTATCAGATAATAAATATTTAGGAAAGACGATACTATTGTTGCCCCCCCCCCCTTTTAAGAGCACTAGTCCTAAACTCCATAGAAATAATTGCGTGGTCTGACAGGATAATATCTTTAATGTCAGTCTTGCATTCAAGTCCCAACAGCCTTTCTGCTATTAGAAACATATCTATTCTGGAGAAACTTTGATGGCTTGGTGACACACAAGTATATGGCTTGAGATCTGGATGCTGGATCCTCCATATATCTCCCAGTCCCAGTTGATTACATAATTTATGAAATATGCGAGTCTTACTATCCCTCCTAGCCGGATCTTTCTTGCCTGCTCTGTCTATATTGGGATATGGAGTTAAGTTAAAATCCCCGGCCATTACCAGGTTTTGTCCCGTATACTCTAACAATCTGTTTATAACTTCATTCCAAAATTTACTATCTAGTGCGTTGGGCCCATACATATTACATATTATAAATGGGATTGTATTAATTCTTATTTCTTCTGTTAAGTGTGATCAGTCCACGGGTCATCATTACTTCTGGGATATTACTCCTCCCCAACAGGAAGTGCAAGAGGATTCACCCAGCAGAGCTGCATATAGCTCCTCCCCTCTACGTCACTCCCAGTCATTCTCTTGCACCCAACGACTAGATAGGATGTGTGAGAGGACTATGGTGATTATACTTAGTTTTATATCTTCAATCAAAAGTTTGTTATTTTAAAATAGCACCGGAGTGTGTTATTATCTCTCTGGCAGAGTTTGAAGAAGAATCTACCAGAGTTTTTGTTATGATTTTAGCCGGAGTAGTTAAGATCATATTGCTGTTTCGCGGCCATCTGAGGAGAGGTAAACTTCAGATCAGGGGACAGCGGGCAGATGAATCTGCATAGAGGTATGTAGCAGTTTTTATTTTCTGACAATGGAATTGATGAGAAAATCCTGCCATACCGATATAATGTCATGTATGTATACTTTACACTTCAGTATTCTGGGGAATGGTACTTCACTAGAATTACACTGTAAGAAATACATAAAGCTGTTTAATAACTAGAGATTATGTTTAACGTTTTTTGCTGGAAAGTAAAATCGTTTTCATTTACTGAGGTACTGAGTGAATAAATGTTTGGGCACTATTTTTCCACTTGGCAGTTGCTTAATCTGTTTTCTGACAGTTTCTGTTCTCCCTCACTGCTGTGTGTGAGGGGGAGGGGCCGTTTTTTGGCGCTTTTTCTACACATCAAATATTTCAGTCAGCAACTCATTGTATTCCCTGCATGATCCGGTTCATCTCTACAGAGCTCAGGGGTCTTCAAAACTTATTTTGAGGGAGGTAATTTCTCTCAGCAGAGCTGTGAGAATTATAGTTTGACTGAGATAAAAAACGTTTATTCTGTAATTTGTTTCCTGCTTTCAGAATTTGTTATCTTTGCTAATGGGATTAAACCTTTGCTAAAGTTGTGTTATTTACAAGGATTGAGGCTATAACTGTTTCAATTTATTAATTTTCAACTGTCATAGATCTTCTGTGCTTCTTAAAGGCACAGTACGTTTTAATATTATTCTAATTGAATTGTATTTCCAAGTTACAAGTTTATTTGCTAGTGTGTTAAACATGTCTGATTCAGAGGATGATACCTGTGTCATTTGTTGCAATGCCAAAGTGGAGCCCAATAGAAATTTATGTACTAACTGTATTGATGCTACTTTAAATAAAAGTCAATCTGTACAAATTGAACAAATTTCACCAAACAACGAGGGGAGAGTTATGCCGACTAACTCGCCTCACGTGTCAGTACCTACATCTCCCGCTCAGAGGGAGGTGCGTGATATTGTAGCGCCGAGTACATCTGGGCGGCCATTACAAATCACATTACAGGATATGGCTACTGTTATGACTGAGGTTTTGGCTAAATTACCAGAGCTAAGAGGTAAGCGTGATCACTCTGGGGTGAGAACAGAGTGCGCTGATAATATTAGGGCCATGTCAGACACTGCGTCACAGGTGGCAGAACATGAGGACGGAGAGCTTCATTCTGTGGGTGACGGTTCTGATCCAAACAGACTGGATTCAGATATTTAAAATTTTAAATTTAAACTGGAAAACCTCTGTGTATTACTAGGGGAGGTGTTAGCGGCTCTGAATGATTGTAACACAGTTGCAATACCAGAGAAAATGTGTAGGTTGGATAAATATTTTGCGGTACCGACGAGTACTGAGGTTTTTCCTATACCTAAGAGACTTACTGAAATTGTTACTAAGGAGTGGGATAGACCCGGTGTGCCGTTCTCACCCCCTCCGATATTTAGAAAAATGTTTCCAATAGACGCCACCACAAGGGACTTATGGCAAACGGTCCCTAAGGTGGAGGGAGCAGTTTCTACCTTAGCTAAGCGTACCACTATCCCGGTGGAGGATAGCTGTGCTTTTTCAGATCCAATGGATAAAAAATTAGAGGGTTACCTTAAGAAAATGTTTGTTCAACAAGGTTTTATATTGCAACCCCTTGCATGCATTGCGCCGATCACGGCTGCAGCGGCATTCTGGATTGAGTCTCTGGAAGAGAACATTGGTTCAGCTACTCTGGACGACATTACGGACAGGCTTAGAGTCCTTAAACTAGCTAATTCATTCATTTCGGAGGCCGTAGTACATCTTACTAAACTTACGGCGAAGAATTCAGGATTCGCCATTCAGGCACGCAGGGCGCTGTGGCTAAAATCCTGGTCAGCTGATGTTACTTCTAAGTCTAAATTGCTTAATATACCTTTCAAAGGGCAGACCTTATTCGGGCCCGGGTTGAAAGAGATTATCGCTGACATTACAGGAGGTAAAGGCCATGCCCTGCCTCAGGACAAAGCCAAAGCCAAGACTAGACAGTCTAATTTTCGTTCCTTTCGTAATTTCAAAGCAGGAGCAGCATCAACTTCCTCTGCACCAAGACAGGAAGGAGCTGTTGCTCGCTACAGACAAGGCTGGAAACCTAACCAGTCCTGGAACAAGGGCAAGCAGACTAGGAAACCTGCTGCTGCCCCTAAAACAGCATGAATTGAGGGCCCCCGATCCGGGATCGGATCTAGTGGGGGGCAGACTTTCTCTCTTCGCCCAGGCTTGGGCAAGAGATGTTCAGGATCCCTGGGCGCTAGAGATATTATCTCAGGGATACCTTCTGGACTTCAAATACTCTCCTCCAAGAGAGAGATTTCATCTATCAAGATTGTCAACAATCCAGACAAAGAAAGAGGCGTTTCTACGCTGCGTACAAGAGCTCTTGTTAATGGGAGTAATCCATCCAGTTCCACGATCGGAACAGGGACAGGGGTTTTACTCAAATCTGTTTGTGGTTCCCAAAAAAGAGGGAACTTTCAGACCAATCCTGGACTTAAAGATCCTAAACAAATTCCTAAGAGTTCCATCGTTCAAGATGGAGACTATTCGGACAATTTTTCCTATGATCCAAGAGGGTCAGTACATGACCACTGTAGATTTAAAAGATGCTTACCTTCACATACCGATTCACAAAGATCATTATCGGTACCTAAGGTTTGCCTTCCTAGACAGGCATTACCAGTTTGTGGCTCTTCCATTCGGATTGGCTACAGCTCCAAGAATCTTCACAAAGGTTCTGGGTGCTCTTCTGGCGGTACTAAGACCGCGGGGAATCTCGGTAGCTCCATACCTAGACGACATTCTGATACAAGCTTCAAGCTTTCAAACTGCCAAGTCTCATACAGAGTTAGTGCTGGCATTTCTAAGGTCACATGGATGGAAGGTGAACGAAAAGAAAAGTTCACTCGTTCCACTCACAAGAGTTCCCTTCCTGGGGACTCTTATAGATTCTGTAGAAATGAAGATTTACCTGACAGAGGACAGGCTAACAAGACGTCAAAGTGCTTGCCGCACCCTTCATTCCATTCAACACCCGTCAGTGGCTCAATGCATGGAGGTAATCGGCTTAATGGTAGCGGCAATGGACATAGTACCCTTTGCACGCTTACACCTCAGATCACTGCAACTGTGCATGCTAAGTCAGTGGAATGGGGATTACTCAGACTTATCCCCTTCTCTGAATCTGGATCAAGAGACCAGAAATTCTCTTCTATGGTGGCTTTCTCGGCCACATCTGTCCAGGGGGATGCCTTTCAGCAGACCAGACTGGACAATTGTAACAACAGACGCCAGCCTTCTAGGTTGGGGTGCCGTCTGGAATTCTCTGAAGGCTCAGGGACAATGGAGTCAGGAGGAGAGTCTCCTGCCAATAAACATTCTGGAATTGAGAGCAGTTCTCAATGCCCTCCTGGCTTGGCCCCAGTTGACAACTCGGGGGTTCATCAGGTTTCAGTCGGACAACATCACGACTGTAGCTTACATCAACCATCAGGGAGGGACAAGAAGCTCCCTAGCTATGATGGAAGTATCAAAGATAATTCCCTGGGCAGAGTCTCACTCTTGCCACCTGTCAGCAATCCACATCCCGGGAGTGGAGAACTGGGAGGCGGATTTCTTAAGTCGTCAGACTTTTCATCCGGGGGAGTGGGAACTTCATCCGGAGGTCTTTGCCCAAATACTTCGACGTTGGGGCAAACCAGAGATAGATCTCATGGCGTCTCGGCAGAACGCCAAGCTTCCTCGTTACGGGTCCAGATCCAGGGATCCAGGAGCAGTCCTGATAGATGCTCTGACAGCACCTTGGGACTTCAGGATGGCTTACGTGTTTCCACCCTTCCCGTTACTTCCTCGATTGATTGCCAGAATCAAACAAGAGAGAACATCAGTGATTCTAATAGCACCTGCGTGGCCACGCAGGACTTGGTATGCAGACCTGGTGGACTTGTCATCCTGTCCACCTTGGTCTCTACCTCTGAAACAGGACCTTCTGATACAGGGTCCCTTCAAACATCAAAATCTAACTTCTCTGAAGCTGACTGCTTGGAAATTGAACGCTTGATTTTATCAAGACGTGGGTTTTCTGAGTCAGTTATTGATACCTTAATACAGGCTAGGAAACCTGTTACCAGAAAGATTTACCATAAGATATGGCGTAAATACCTATATTGGTGTGAATCCAAAGGTTACTCTTGGAGTAAGGTTAGGATTCCTAGGATATTGTCTTTTCTACAAGAAGGTTTAGAAAAGGGTTTATCTGCTAGTTCATTAAAGGGACAGATCTCAGCTCTGTCCATTCTGTTACACAAACGTCTGTCAGAAGTTCCTGACGTCCAGGCTTTTTGTCAGGCTTTGGCCAGGATTAAGCCTGTGTTTAAAACTGTTGCTCCACCATGGAGTTTAAACCTTGTTCTTAATGTTTTACAGGGCGTTCCGTTTGAACCCCTTCATTCCATTGATATAAAGTTGTTATCTTGGAAAGTTCTATTTTTAATGGCTATTTCCTCGGCTCGAAGAGTCTCTGAATTATCAGCCTTACATTGTGATTCTCCTTATTTGATTTTTCATTCGGATAAGGTAGTCCTGCGTACTAAACCTGGGTTCTTACCTAAGGTAGTCACTAACAGGAATATCAATCAAGAGATTGTTGTTCCTTCTTTATGCCCAAATCCTTCTTCAAAGAAGGAACGTCTACTGCACAACCTGGATGTAGTCCGTGCTCTAAAATTTTACTTACAGGCAACTAAGGAATTTCGACAAACGTCTTCTCTGTTTGTCATTTACTCTGGGCAGAGGAGAGGTCAAAAAGCTTCCGCTACCTCTCTTTCTTTTTGGCTTCGTAGCATAATTCGTTTAGCTTATGAGACTGCTGGACAGCAGCCTCCTGAAAGAATTACAGCTCATTCTACTAGAGCTGTGGCTTCCACTTGGGCCTTCAAGAATGAGGCCTCTGTTGAACAGATTTGCAAGGCTGCAACTTGGTCTTCGCTTCATACTTTTTCCAAATTTTACAAATTTGACACTTTTGCTTCATCGGAGGCTATTTTTGGGAGAAAGGTTCTTCAGGCAGTGGTTCCTTCTGTATAAAGAGCCTGCCTATCCCTCCCGTCATCCGTGTACTTTTGCTTTGGTATTGGTATCCCAGAAGTAATGATGACCCGTGGACTGATCACACTTAACAGAAGAAAACATAATTTATGCTTACCTGATAAATTCCTTTCTTCTGTAGTGTGATCAGTCCACGGCCCGCCCTGTTTTTAAGGCAGGTAAATATTTTTTAATTTATACTCCAGTCACCACTTCACCCTTGGCTTTTCCTTTCTCGTTGGTCCTTGGTCGAATGACTGGGAGTGACGTAGAGGGGAGGAGCTATATGCAGCTCTGCTGGGTGAATCCTCTTGCACTTCCTGTTGGGGAGGAGTAATATCCCAGAAGTAATGATGACCCGTGGACTGATCACACTACAGAAGAAAGGAATTTATCAGGTAAGCATAAATTATGTTTTTTAAAATTTGGTATCTGCCTCCAGCATCATTTTCTACCCCTAGAACCTCGTGGGGCAGCTGTTTGTTAACAAGAATTGCTAATCCCTTTTTCCTATCCTCCCCTGTTAATGCAATTACTTCCCCCACCCATTTAGTTTTTAACTTAGCTATTTCAGATTCTTTTAAATGGGTTTCTTGTAACATAACCAAGTCCGGTTTATATAATCCTAATTGTTTAATAATAGCTTTCCTTTTCATTGGTGAGGTTATCCCACCTACATTCCATGAAAGAAAATTCACTGATTCAGAATCCATTCTTATTCACCCACATAAGGTGGCTGGGAGAGAGAATACCACATTTCCACAAGAGCATTCAAGAGACAATGCAAAATGCAGTTTTTTATGGCTTCATTCTTGGTGCGGAATTTTTTTTTAGTGCAAAAGTCTAAAAGGGACATAAGTTTTGTCATTTCCTGCATCTTTGTTGACGCGCGTTGTTTAGGCGCGGAGTCGCGCTTGTTATGACGCGAGTTGCGTCATTTCCTGATGTTAACTTTGGCGGCAAAATATTTTTTTCTTTTTTGCGTCTTGCGTCATACTTGGCGCCAGAAATATTTTTTGTATATAAACCCTCTTCCTTTTTGCTTCTGGTTCTCTCAATGTTAAGAACTATGATGCTTATTTTTTTGCATTCTACTTTTGCATAAGCATTTTTTCCCATTCCTGAAACTGCTATATTAAGGAAATTCGATACTTTGTTTAAATGTTGTTGTTTTTTTTTCTTTTTTCATTTTGCAAGATGTCTCAATCTGATCCTGCCTCTGATGTTGCTGTAGAAACCATGGTGCCTGAACACAATTCTACCAAAGCTAAGTGTGTCTGTTGTAAATTAACTGATGTTATTTCTTCAGCCCAATTATGTGGCATCTGTCATGATAAGCTGTTGCATGCCGATAATGTTTCTATTAGTAATAATACACCATCTGTTGTTCCTTTAACGTCTAAAGTACCTGATATTCCTGCAGATGTTAAGAATTATATTGCTGCAGCTATAGATAAGGCTATGTCTGCTATTCCGCCTTCAAATAAACGTAAAAGGTCTTTTAAAACTTCTCATAAATCTGATTAAATTTGTATTGACCGACAGTATACTGAAATATCCTCTGCTGATGAGGACTCTTCTGGTTCAGAAGATCCTGATTCAGATTCTGAATTTGATAAATCTTCCTATCTGTTTAAGATCGATTATATTCATTCTTTATTGAAGGAAGTTCTGCTTACTTTGGGTATTGAAGAGTCTAGTCCTCTTGATAATAAAGCCAGTAAACATTCTAATACTGTTTTTAAACCTCCTAAGGTTGCTCCTGAGGTTTTTCCTGTTCCAGATGCTGTTTCTGATATGATTACTAAGGAATGGTCTAGCCTGGTTCTTCTTTCAATCCTTCTTCTAGGTTTAAGAAGTCGTATCCTTTACCTGTGGCTAATTTAGAGTTTTGGGGAAAAGTTCCTAAGGTTGATGGGGCTATTTCCACTCTTGCCAAACTTACTACTATTCCTATGGAAGATAGTACTTCTTTTAAGGATCCTTTGGATAGGAAGATTAAATATTATCTTAGAAGAGCATGTTTACATTTTGGCTATATTCTTAGACCTGCTATTTCAATGGCTGATGTGGCTGCTGCTTCAAATTTTTGGTTGTATAGTTTAGCACGGCAGGTAGAAGATCATGATTTGTCCAGCTTTATTCTTTTGCTTCAACATGCTAATCATTTAATTTGTGATGCTATATTTGACATTATTAAGATTGATGTTAAATCTATGTCTTTAGCTATTTTAGCCAGAAGAGCTTTATGACTTAAATCTTGGAATGCTGACATGTCTAAATCTAGATTACTATCTCTATCTTTCCAGGGTAAGAATTTAGTTGGTTCTCAATTAGATTCTATTATTTCCACTGTTACTGGTGTGAAGGGAGTTTTCTTACCTCAAGGTAAAAAATCTAAGGGTAAATTTAAGGCTCCTAATCGAACAAAAGTCTACTCCTTCCCCTAAGGCCTCTGGTTCCAATTGGAAACCATCCTCAAATTGGAATAAAAACAAGTTTTATAAAAAAAAACAAATCCAGACTCCATGAAGGTGCGGCCCTCAATCCAGTTCAGCTGGTGGGGGCCAGATTGATATTTTCAGGAAATTTGGTCAGGTTCTGTTCAGAATCAGTGGATTCAGAATATTGTGTCTCAAAGGTATCGAATAAGATTCAGAATGGGCCTCCTGTGAGAAGATTCTTTCTTTCTCATATTCCAACAAATCCTGTGAAAGCTCAGGCTTTTCTGAAATGTGTTTCAGCTCTAGAGCTTTCAGGGGTGATTGTTCCGGTTCCTTTACAGGAACAGGGTTTGGGGTTTTATTCAAATCTATTAATTGTCCCAAAGAAAGAGAATTCTTTCAGACCAGTTTTGGATCTAGAACTTTTAAATTGTTTTGTAAGAGTCCCAACTCTCAAGATGGTGACTATAAGGACTACTCTGCCTTTTGTTCAGCAAGGTCATTTTATGTCCACAATAGACTTACAGGATGCTTATCTTCATGTTCCAATTCATCCAGACCACTATCATTTTCTGAGATTCTCTTTTCTAGAGAATTACCAGTTTGTCGCTCTTCCATTTGGCCTAGCGACAGCTCCAAGAATCTTTTCGAAGGTTTTCGGTGCCCTACTCTCTGTAATCAGAGAGCAGGGTATTGCTGTGTTTCCTTATTTGGACCGTATCTTGGTACTAGCTCAGTCTTTTCATTTAGCAGAATCTCACACAAAACAACTAGTGTCATTTTTTCAAAGGCATGGTTTGAGGATCAATTTACAAAAGTTTCTTGGTTCCTCAAACAAAGGTCACCTTTTTAGGTTTCCAGATAGATACAGTGTCCATGACTCAAATGAAAATTGGTTTTAGCTTGTCTAAACCTACAGTCTCGATCATTCCCTTCAGTGGCTTTGTGCATGGAAGTTTTAGGTCTTATGACTGCAGCATCGGACGCGATCCCCTTTGCTCGTTTTCATATGAGATCTCTGTAGCTTTGCATGCTGAATCAATGGTGCAGGGATTATACTCGGATATCACAGTTGATATACTTAAATCCCAGCATTCAACTCTCTCTGCCTTGGTGGTTAGACCATCATCGGATTATTCAAGGGGCCTCTTTTGTTCGCCCTTCCTGGACTGTGATCTCAACAGATGCAAGTCTTTCAGGTTGGGGAGCTGTCTGGGGGTCTCTGAGAGCACAAGGGGTTTGGAAACCTCAAGAGGCGAGGTTACCAATCAACATTTTAGAACTCTGTGCTATCTTCAGAGCTCTTCAGGCTTGGCCTCTATTGAAGAGAGAACATTTTATTTGTTTTCAGACAGACAGTGTCATAACAGTGGCATATGTCAATCATCAGGGAGGGACTCGCAGTTCTTTAGCAATGAAGGAAGTATCTTGAATACTTTCTTGGGCAGAGTCCAACTCTTGTCTAATTTCTGTGATTCATATTCCAGGTGTAGACAATTGGGAAGTGGATTATCTAAGTCGTCAGACTTTGCATCCAGGGGAGTGGTCTCTCCATCCGGATGTGTTTCATCAGATTGTTCAGATGTGGGGTCTTCCAGAAATAGATGATGGCCTCTCGTTTGAGCAAGGAACTGTTTGGAAACCTTTATTTCATGGTACTCCTCATAATTTTTCTTGGCATTCTTTTAAAATTCCTCGGATTTTACAGTTTCTTCAGGATGGTTTGGATAAGGGTTTGTCTGCAAATATCTGCTCTTTCTGTCTTATTTCAAAGAAAGATTGCTAAGCTTCCTGATATTCACTGTTTTGTTCAGGCTTTGGTTCGTATCAAACCTGTTATTAACTCTATATTTAAGGATGGTTTTAAGGATTTTGCAGGCTCCTCCTTTTAAGCCTATGCATTCTTTGGATATTAAACTACTTTCTTGGAAAGTGTTATTTCTTTTGGCTATATCTTCTGCTAGAAGAGTTTCTGAGTTGTCGGCTCTCTCTTGTGAGTCTCCTTATCTGATATTTCATCAAGATAAAGCGGTTTTACGGACTTTGTTTACATTTTTGCCTAAAGTTATTAATTCTAACAACATTAGTAGGGAAATTGTTGTTCCTTTTTTGTTTCCTAATCCTAAGAATTCTCTTTAGAGATGTCTTCATTCTTTGGATGTGGTAATAGCTTTGAAATACTATGTTGAAGCTACTAAGGATTTCAGAAAGACTTCTAGTCTATTTGTTATTTTCTCTGGTTCCAGGAAAGGTCAGAAAGCCTCTGCCATTTCTTTGGCATCTTGGTTGAAACTTTTGATTCGCAAGGCTTTTTTGGAGGTGGGGCAATCTCCGCCTCAGAGAATTACAGCTCATTCTACCAGATCATTTGCCACTTCTTGGGCTTTTAAGAATGGAGCTTCAGTTGATCAGATTTGCAAAGCAGCAACTTGGTCTTCTTTGCATACATTTACTAAATTTTACCGTTTTGATGTATTTGCTTCTTCAGAAGCAGTCTTTGGTAGAAAAGTTCTTCAGGCAGCTGTCTCATTTTGATTCCTTTTGCCTATGATTTGAGTTTTTTGAAATTTAAGAAAACTTATTTGTTATTTGGATTTAATTTTTTTGAGCGGAAGTGACGTATGGGATATACAATCCTACCAGGAGGGGCAAAGTTTCCCAAACCTCAAAATGCCTATAAATACACCACTCACCACACCCACAATTCAGTTTTACAAACCTTGCCTCCCTATGGAGGTGGTGAAGTAAGTTTGTGCTTGATTTTCTTCTGTGATATGCGCTTCTCAGCATTTTGAAGCCCGATTCCTCTCAGAGTACAGTGAATGTAAGAGGGATGTGAAGGGAGTATCACCTATTGAATTCTATGGTTTTCCTCGCAGGAAATCTTTTCATAGGTTCTCTGTTATCGGTCAAAGAGATTCATCTCCTACCTCCCTTTTCAGATCGACGATATACTCTCATATTCCATTACCTCTACTGATAACTGTTTCAGTACTGGTTTGGCTATCTGCTATATGTGGATGGGTGTCTTTCGGGAAGTATGTTTTCATTACTTAAGACACTCTCAGCTATGGTTTGGCACTTTATGTATTAATGTAAAGTTTTAAATATATGTATTGTACTTATATTTGCCATGAGTCAGGTTTATGTATATTTCCTTTTGCAGACTTTCAGTTTCAAAATTGGGAAAACATATTTAGGAAGTTATTTTTTCTTACCTGGGGTATAGTCTTTTCTTCAAAATTGACTGTTTTTCATTAATTTTCGCGGGCGAAATTAGGCTTGCGAGGCCGCAAAATGCTGATATTTATTTTCATTCTTGGCGAAAGAATTTTTTTGGAGTGAAGGTATGTTCGGTGACGCAAATTCGTCATTTCCGGCGTCTTAGTTGACACCAGGTCTCCTTGCACAAGGTTGCGTCTGCCATAACGCGAGTTGCGTCATTTCCAGATGTTGTTAGTGCCAAAAAAAAATTCATTTTGTGTTGCGCAACATACTTGGCGCCAAATAATTTAATTATTTAAAACCCAATTCCGATATGCCTCTTGCCTTTTTCTATGCTCAGAGGGCTATGCTGTTTGCATTTTTTTCCCATTCCTGAAACTGCCATATAAGGAAATTGGTAATTTTGCTTTATATGTTGTTTTTTTTTCTTAAATTTGCAAGATGTCTCAATTTGATCCTGTCTCAGAAACCACTGTTGGATCCCTGCTGCCTGATAACAGTTCTACCAAAGATAAGTGTATCTGTTGTAAGTTAGAGGAGATTATATCTCCAGCTGTAGTATGTAACAGTTGTCATGATAAGCTTTTACATGCAGAGAATGTATCCATTAGTACTAGTACAATGCCTGTTGTTCCTTCAACATCTAATGTACATGATATCCCTGTGAATATAAAATATTTTATGGTTGATGCGATTCAGATGGCTTTGTATGCTATTCCGCCTTCTAATAAACGTAAAAGGTCTTTTAAAACTTCTCATAAAGTTGATGAAATTTCAAATTTCCGACAGAAGATCCTACCTCAGATATTGACACTGACAAATCTACTTATCTCGATGGAGTATATTCGTTCCTTGTTAAAAGAGGTGTTGATTACTTTGGATATTGAGGAAACTAGTCCTTTTGATACTAAAACTAGTAAACGTTTAAATTCTGTTTATAAACCTCCTGTGGTTACTCTAGAGGTTTTTCCAGTTCCTGATGCTATTTCTGATATGATTTGAAAGGAATGCAATAGGCCTCAGATTGGAGTTGATGGGGCTATTTCTACTCTTGCCAAACGTACTACTATCCCTATGGAAGATAGTACTTCCTTTAAGGATCCTTTAGATAAGAAACTTGAATCTTATCTAAGGAAAGCTTATTTATATTCTGGCTATCTTCTCAGGCCTGCCATTTCTATGGCTGATGTTGCAGCTGCATCAACTTTCTGGTTGGAAAGATTAGCACATGCTGACATGGTATCTACGTCTAGATTACTATCTCTTTCTTTACAATGTAATAATTTATTTGGTTCTCAGTTGGATTCAATTATTTCAACTGTGTCTGGGGGGAACAGAGTTTTTTTACCTCAGGATCAAAGATCTAAGGGTAAATCTAAAGCTTCCAATAGTTTTTGTTCTTTTCGACAGAATATGGAACAGAAACCAAATCCTTCCCCCAAAGAATCTGGTTTCAATTGGAAACCTTTTTCAAGTTGGAATAAATCCAAGCCTTTTAAGAAACCAAAGCCAGCCCCCAAGTCTGCATGATGGTGGGGGGCAGATTAAAACATTTTCCAAAACATTTGGGCAGATTCTGTCCAAAATCATTGGATTCAGAGTATTGTCTCTCAAGGGTATTGAATAGGATTCAGAGTAAGACCTCCTATGAGAAGATTTTTTCTCTCACGCATTCCAGCAAATCCAGTTAAGGCTCAGGCTTTTCTGAAGTGTATTTCAGATCTAGAGCTTTCAGGGGTAATCATACCAGTTCCGTTTCAGGAACAGGGTCTGGGGTTTTATTCAAATCTATTCATTGTCCCAAAGAAAGAAAATTCATTCAGGCCAGCTCTGGATCTGAAAATTTTGAATCGTTTTGTAAGAGTGCCAACTTTCAAAATGGTGACTATAAGGACTATTCTGCCTTTTGTTCAGCAAGGTCATTATATGTCCACGATAGTCTTACAGGATGTATATCTTTATATTCCGATTCATCCAGATCGCTATCGGTTTCTGAGATTCTCTTTTCTAGACAAGCATTACCAATTTGTCACTCTTCCATTTGGCCTAGCGACAGCTCCAAGAATTTATTCAAAGGTTCTCTGTAATCAGAGAACAGGGTATTGCGGTGTTTCCTTATTTAGACGATATCTTGGTACTAGCTCAGTCTTTACATTCTGACTTATCTCATACGAATCAACTAGTGTTGTTTCTTCAAAGACATGGTTGGAGGATCAATTTACCAAAACGTTCTTTGATTCCTCAGGCAAGGGTCACCTTTTTAGATTTCCAGATAGATTCAGTGTCCATGACTCTGTCTCTAACAGACAAGAGACAAATAAAATTGGTTTCAGCTTGTTGGAACTTTGTCTCAATCATTCCCTTCAGTGGCTATGTGCATGGAAGTTTTAGGTCTCATGACTGCAGCATCGGACGCGATCCCCTTTGCTCGTTTTCATATGAGACCTCTCCAGCTTTGGATGCTGAAACAATGATGCAGGGATTATACAAAGAAATAACAGTTAATATCCTTAAATCCCAATGTTCGACTCTCTCTAACTTGGTGGTTAGACCACCATTGTATAGTTCAAGGGGCCTCTTTTGTTCGTCCAACCTGCACTGTAATCACAACAGATGCAGGTTTTTCAGGTTGGGGAGCTGTCTTTGGATCTCTGACAGCACAAGGGGTTTGGAAACCTCAAGAGGCGAGGTTACCAATCAATATTTTAGAACTCCGTGCTATTTCTTTCATGTAATTAGCAAGAGTCCATGAGCTAGTGACGTATGGGATATAAATTCCCTACAGGAGGGGCAAAGTTTCCCAAACCTTAAAATGCCTATAAATACACCACACCCACAATTCAGTTTTACAAACTTTGCCTCCCATGGAGGTGGTGAAGTAAGTTTGTGCTAGATTCTACGTTGATATGCGCTTTGCAGCAGGCTGGAGCCCGGTTTTCCTCTCAGAGTGCAGTGAATGTCAGAGGGATGTGAAGAGAGTATTGCCTATTTGAATTCAATGGTCTTCCTCTAGGGGGATCTATTTCATAGGTTCTCTGTTATCGGTCGTAGCGATTCATCTCTTACCTCCCTTTTCAGATCGACGATATACTCTGATATACCATTACCTCTACTGATTCTCGTTTCAGTACTGGTTTGGCTGTCTACTATATGTAGTTGAGTGTCTTAGGGTAAGTAAGTCTTATTTTTTATGACACTCTAAGCTATGGTTGGGCACTTTATATGTAAAGTTCTAAATATATGTGTTTAAACTTATATTTGCCATGATTCAGGATAATCAGTATTCCTTCATTCAGACTGTCAGTTTCATTATTTGGGATAATGCATATGAATAAATAATTTTTTCTTACCTTAAAAATTTTCAATTGACTTTTTTCCCTGCGGGCTGTTAGGCTCACGGGGGCAGAAAATGCTTCAATTTATTGCGTCATTTTTGGCGCAAAATTTTGTCATTTCCGGCGCCGTAGTTGTCGCCGGAAGTTTGTTCGTTGTTACGTAATTTTTTGACGCATGTGTGTTCAGACGGTTTTTTGCGCCAAAAAATGTGGGCGTCGTTTTTGGCGTCAGAGGATGTGGCGTCATACTTGGCGCCAAAAAATATGGGCGTTGTACTTGGCGCCAATAATGTGGGCGTCATACTTGGCGCCAAAAATGTGGGCGTCATACTTGTTCCAGTTTTTCTCACATTATTTAAGTCTCACTTTTTTGTTGCTTCCGGTTGCTAGAGGCTTGTTTGTTTTGCATTTTTTCCCATTCCTGAAACTGTCATTTAAGGAATTTGATAATTTTGCTTTATATCTCGTTTTTTTTTTTTATTACATATTGCAAGATTTTCCATACACTGTTCCTGGTTCAAAACATGCTAAGGGATTCCTGTTGACTGAGAAGTCCTACCATAGCTAAATTCATTTATTTTAAATGTTATGAATGTTTATCTTTAGCTATGGTTTGTAATAAGTTATCATGATAAACTTTTACATGCAGAATCCATTAGTATTTTTGCTTTATATATTGCTATTCTTTTTACATCTTATGTACAAGATATACTTAGAAATTTATAAGAATTTTTTTCTGATTCTATTTTAAAGGCTTTGTCTGTCATCCCGCCTTCTAATAAATTTTTAGGTCTTTTTCAAACTTCTTTTTTAGTTGATGAAGTTTCAAATGACCAACAACATAATGAATTATCCTTCTCTGATGGTGTTTTTTCTCATTCAAAATTTATTCTTCATCAGATATTGACATTAGCAAATCTACTTTATTTTTAATAAAGTACATTTGTTCTTTGTTCAAAAGTTGTTGATTATTTTGGATATTGAAGTAACTAGTTCTTTTGATTTTAAAGACTAGCTAACATTTAAATTCTGCTTATTTATCTTCTGTGGTTTCTTCAGAAGTTTTTTTCCAGTTCCTGATACTAGGGAATGGAATAGGCAGTTAGTTTTCAGTTTTGAGGAAAGATTCCCCAAGTTAATGGGGCTATCTCTACTTCTGCTAAGCATACTATTATTCTTATAGCAAATAGTATTTATTTTTTTCCTTCAGATGGTCGTATCTTATTTAAGGAAAATTGTTTTCAGGTACTTTTCTTAGACCTGTAATTTATTTGGCTGATGTTGCAATTGCTTCATCTTTCTGGTTGGATACTTTAAGATCAAGTATCGGATTATGATTTGTTTAGCATTGTTAAAAGGACAGAATCTACTACTCATTTGAAGTTCAGACTAAGTGCTATTGCATTGTCTTGTTTTCTTGCATTTGTTGATTGTGCATGTTCAGTGTGTTGACTGGTCCTTTAACTTAATTAACATGCTAATAATTTAATTTGTGTTGTCATTTTATTAAATCTTTTCGCAAATGAGGTTTAATCTATGTCTTTAGCTATTTTAGCTAGACTAACTTTGTGATTTCAATCTTGGAATGCTAATTTGATTTCTAAAATCCATATTTCTTTTTTTCCAAGATAATCAATTATTTGGTTCATAATTGGATTCAATTCTTTAACTGTTACTATGGGCTTCAAGATTGAGTTCTAAGACTAAAGCTTTAAGCTTATTTTATTTTTCTGTTCTTACTAAGGAATGGAGTCCTGAATTCTTCCCCAAGTAACATGTTTATAATTGGAAGTTTTTTTCTTCATTCAATTAAGCCTTTTAAAAGTCAGCTCCCCAAATTTGCATGTAGGTGCAGTTCTTTTTCCAGCTTTGCTGGTAAGGGGCAGGTTAAGACTTTTTTGAAATTTGTTTGGTTCTATTCGGTCCAAACTTCTTAGATTTTGGGTACAGAATAGGATTCAGAGTAAAACAATATGTGAGAAGTCTTTTTTCTCTATCGTATTCCAGCTATTTCAGTAAGACTAACACTTTCCTGAAGTGTGTTTCAGACCTATATGTTTTGGGTACTGGTGAAGCGCGGCTGGTTAACCGTTGGGGCTCAGGCGCTGCTCAGACCTGGAGTCTTCTGGGGTATTTATTCCAGTTTCATTTCTAGGAACTGGGTTTTGGGGTTTTATTCAAGACTATTCATTGTTCCAAAGATAGAAAATCTTTTTGAATTGTCATATAAATGTACCATCTTTTAGAATGGTGTTTATATGGTCTTGTCTTCCTTTTTTGGTCAGTGATGGCATTTTTTGTTTACATTAGATACAATAGATGCATATCTTCATTTTCTGTATTCATTCAGATTATATTTATTTTCTGAGATTCTCTTTTTTTTTTTGACAAGCATTACCAATTTGTTGCTTTTCCTTCTGGTCTAGCGACAGCTCTAAGAATCTTTTCAAGGTTCTCAGTATTCCTTATTTGGATGGTATTGTGGTACTGGCTCAGTCTTTTCATTCTGTGGAATCTCATACGATTCACTTTGTTGTTTCTTCAAGACATGGTTAGAGGATCTTTTTTTTTTCAAAAGCTCCTTGATTCCTCACACATGGGTCACCTTTTTTAGGTTTCCAGATAAATTGTGTCAATGTTTTTGTCTTTGAACAGACAAATGACAAGTTTATTGGGTTCCGTTTGTCGGAACTTTCAGTCTCTATTATTTCCTTCAAGTTGCTATATATGCATGGAAGTTTTAGGTTTCATGGCTGCAGCATTGGATTCGATTCCCTTTGCTCATTTAGGAAACCTTTCCAGTTTCTTATGCTGAATAATGGTGCAGGGATTCTAGGATATCACTTTTTATATCTTTGAATCCTAATGTTTAAATATCTGATTCGGTGGTTAAGATCACCATCATTTAGTTCTACAGGTCTCTTCGGTTCTTTCAACCTGGACCAGGATCTCTACAGATGCGAGTCTTTCTCTAGTAAGGTGTATCCAGTCCACGGATCATCCATTACTTATGGGATATTCTCATTCCCAACAGGAAGTTGCAAGAGGACCCACAGCAAAGCTGTTATATAGCTCCTCCCCTTCCTACCATACCCAGTCATTCTCTTGCAACTCTCAACGCGCATGAAGGTAGTAAGAGGAAAGTGGTGAAAAATAGTTAGTTTATTTTCTTCAATCAAAAGTTTGTTATTTTAAATAGTACCGGAGTTGTGCTATTGTTTCTCAGGCAGAGATAGATGAAGAATCTGCCTGAGTTTTCTATGATCTTAGCAGGTTGCAACTAAGATCCATTGCTGTTCTCACACATGTCTGAGGAGTGAGGTAACTTCAGAGGGAGAATGGCGTGCAGTTTATTCTGCTATCAGGTATGTGCAGTTATGATTTTTTCTAGGATTGGAAATGCTAGAAAATGCTGCTGATTCCTGATAAATGTAAGTTAAGCCTGAATACAGTGATTTAATAACGACTAGTATCATGCTTACTCTCAGGGGTATTACCCTTATAGATATGCTATATAAAACGTTTGCTGGTATGTTTAATCGTTTTTTATATATGCTTGGTGATAAAACTTTATGGGGCCTAATTTTTTCCACATGGCTGGCTTTATTTTTGCCTAGAAACAGTTTCCTGAGGCTTTCCACTGTTGTAATATGAGTGGGAGGGGCCTATTTTAGCGCTTTATTGCGCAGTTAAAATTACAGACTGAGGCATCCAGTTTTCCTTAGGAGTCCCCTGAATGCTACAGGACATCTCTAAAGAGCCTAAAATTGTTTATTGGGGAAGGTAGGAGCCACAGTAAAGCTGTGGCACTTTGCTGGGACTGTTAAAAAAAAGTCTGTCGTTTTTTTTTATCCGTTTTTTGAACTAAGGGGTTAATCATCCATTTGCAAGTGGGTGCAATGCTCTGTTAGCCTATTACATACACTGTAAAAATGTCGTTTGTGTAACTGCCTTTTTTCACTGTTTTTCAAATTTTGACAAAATTTGTTTCTCTTAAAGGCACAGTACCGTTTATTTATATTGCTTGTTAACTTGAATTAAAGTGTTTTCCAAGCTTGCTAGTCTCATTGCTAGTCTGTATAAACATGTCTGACATGGAGGAAACTTATCACCAGAGGATTCTGATGAGGGGGAAGTTATGCCGACTAACTCTCCCCACGTGTCAGATCCTTTGACTCCCGCTCAAGGGACTCACGCTCAAATGGCGCCAAGTACATCAAGGGCACCTATAGCGTTTACTTTACAAGACATGGCGGCAGTCATGGATAATACCCTGTCAGCGGTATTAGCCAGACTACCTGAACTTAGAGGTAAGCGAGATAGCTCTGGAGTTAGACGAAATGCAGAGCATACTGATGCTTTAAGAACCATGTCTGATACTGCCTCACAATATACTGAAGCTGAAGAAGGAGAACTTCAGTCTGTGGGTGATGTTTCTGACTCAGGCAGAGTACCTGATTCTGATGTTTCTACATTTAAATTTAAGCTTGAACACCTCTGCGTGTTACTAAAGGAGGTTTTAGCTGCTCTGAATGACTGTGACACAATTGCAGTGCCAGAGAAATTGTGTAGACTGGATAAATACTTTGCAGTGCCGGTGTGTACTGATGTTTTTCCAATACCTAAAAGGTTTACAGACATTATTACTAAGGAATGGGATAGGCCAGGTGTGCCGTTCTCTCCACCTCCTATTTTTAGAAAAATATTTCCTATAGATGCCAC
Source organism: Bombina bombina (assembly GCF_027579735.1). Classification (NCBI taxonomy): domain Eukaryota; kingdom Metazoa; phylum Chordata; class Amphibia; order Anura; family Bombinatoridae; genus Bombina; species Bombina bombina. Next base: position 1,186,296,331 of record NC_069500.1, read on the forward strand.
CACACGGGACTTATGGCAGACAGTCCCTAAGGTGGAGGGAGCAGTTTCTACTTTAGCAAAGCGGACTACTATCCCTGTCGAGGACAGTTGTGCTTTTTCAGATCCAATGGACAAAAAATTAGAAGGTTACCTTAAGAAAATATTTTGTCAACAAGGTTTTATCCTTTAGCCCCTTGCATGCATTGCCCCTGTCACTGCTGCTGCGGCGTTCTGGTTTGAGTCTCTGGAAGAGGCCTTACAGGTAGCGACTCCATTGGATGACATACTTGGCAAACTTAGGGCACTTAAGCTAGCCAATACTTTTGTTTCTGATGCCATTGTTCATTTGACTAAACTAACGGCTAAGAATTCTGGTTTTGCTATACAGGCGCGCAGAGCGCTATGGCTTAAATCATGGTCAGCTGACGTGACTTCCAAATCTAAGCTGCTTAACATTCCCTTCAAGGGGCAGACCTTATTCGGGCCTGGTTTGAAGTAGATCATTGCTGATATCACTGGAGGAAAAGGTCTTGCCCTTCCTTAGGATAGGTCCATATCCAGGGCCAAACAGTCTAATTTTCGTGCCTTTCGAAACTTCAAGGCAGGTGCGGCATCAACCTCCTCTAATGCAAGACAAGAGGGAACTGTTGCTCAATCCAAAGCGGTCTGGAAGCCAAACCAGACCTGGAAGAAAGGTAAGCAGGCTAAAAAACCTGCTGCTGCCTCCAAGACAGCATGAAGGAACGGCCCCCTATCCGGTAACGGATCTAGTGGGGGGCAGACTTCCACTCTTCGCCCAGGCGTGGGCAAGAGATGTTCAGGATCCCTGGGCGTTGGAAATTATATCCCAGGGATATCTTCTGGACTTCAAAGCTTCTCCCCCAAAAGGGAGATTTCACCTTTCACAATTATCTGCAAACCAGATAAAGAGAGAGTCATTCTTACACTGTGTACGAGACCTCCTAGTTATGGGAGTGATCCATCCAGTTCCAAACGAGGAACAAGGACAGGGTTTTTACTCAAATCTGTTTGTGGTTCCCAAAAAAGAGGGAACATTCAGACCAATTTTGGATCTAAAGATCTTAAACAAATTCCTCAGGGTTCCATCATTCAAGATGGAAACTATCCGTACCATCCTGCCTATGATCCAGGAGGGTCAATATATGACTACAGTGGATCTAAAGGATGCTTACCTTCACATTCCGATACACAAAGATCATCATCGGTTTCTCAGGTTTGCCTTTCTAGAAAGGCATTACCAGTTTGTAGCTCTTCCCTTTGGATTAGCTACAGCCCCAAGAATCTTTACAAACGTTCTAGGGTCGCTTCTAGCCGTCCTAAGGCCGCGGGGCATAGCAGTAGCACCTTATTTAGACGACATCCTGATACGGGCGTCAAACTTCCAAATTGCCAAGTCTCATACGGACGTAGTACTGGCATTTCTGAGGTCGCATGGGTGGAAAGGGAACGAGGAAAAGAGTTCTCTATCCCCACTCACAAGAGTTTCCTTTCTAGGGACTCTGATAGATTCTGTAGAAATGAAAATTTACCTGACGGAGTCCAGGTTATCAAAGCTTCTAAATTCCTGCCGGGTTCTTCATTCCATTCCGCACCCTTCGGTGGTTCAGTGTATGGAAGTAATCGGCTTAATGGTAGCAGCAATGGACATAGTGCCGTTTGCACGCTTACATCTCAGACCGCTGCAACTATGCATGCTCAGTCAGTGGAACGGGGATTACACAGATTTGTCCCCTCAACTGAATCTGGACCAAGAGACCAGGGATTCTCTGCTCTGGTGGCTATCTCTGGTCCATCTGTCCAAAGGTATGACCTTTCGCAGGCCAGATTGGACGATTGTAACAACAGATGCCAGCCTTCTAGTTTGGGGTGCAGTCTGGAACTCCCTGAAGGCTCAGGGATTGTGGACTCAGGAGAAGTTTTTCCTTCCAATAAATATTCTGGAACTAAGAGCGATATTCAATGCTCTTCAGGCTTGGCCTCAGTTAGCAACTCTGAGGTACATCAGATTTCAGTCGGACAACATCACAACTGTGGCTTACATCAACCATCAAGGGGGAACAAGAAGTTCCCAAGCGATGTTAGAAGTCTCAAAGATAATTCGCTGGGCGGAGTTTCACTCCTGCCATCTATCAGCTATCCATATCCCAGGTGTAGAGAACTGGGAGGCGGATTTTCTAAGTCGACAGACTTTTCATCCGGGGGAGTGGGAACTCCATCCGGAGGTGTTTGCACAAGTGATTCATCGCTGGGGCAAACCAGAACTGGATCTCATGGCATCTCGACAGAACGCCAAGCTTCCTTGTTACGGATCCAGGTCCAGGGACCCCAGGGCGATGCTGATAGATGCTCTAGCAGCGCCCTGGTCTTTCAACATGGCTTATGTGTTTCCACCGTTTCCTCTGCTCCCTCGACTGATTGCCAAGATCAAGCAGGAGAGAGCATCAGTGATTTTAATAGCGCCTGCGTGGCCACGCAGGACCTGGTATGCAGACCTAGTGGACATGTCATCCTTTCCACCATGATCTCTGCCTCTGAGACAGGACCTTCGACTTCAGGGTCCTTTCCTCCATCCAAATCTAATTTCTCTGAGACTGACTGCATGGAGATTGAACGCTTGATTTTATCAAAGCGTGGTTTCTCCGAGTCAGCCATTGATACCTTAATACAGGCACGAAAGCCTGTCACCAGGAAAATTTACCATAAAATATGGCGTAAATATCTTTGTTGGTGTGAATCCAAGGGCTACTCATGGAGTAAGGTCAGGATTCCTAGGATATTATCTTTTCTCCAAGAAGGCTTGGAAAAAGGTTTGTCAGCTAGTTCCTTAAAGGGACAGATTTCTGCTCTGTCTATCCTTTTACACAAGCGTCTGGCAGACGTTCCAGACGTTCAGGCTTTTTGTCAGGCTTTAGTCAGAATCAAGCCTGTGTTTAAACCTGTTGCTCCACCTTGGAGCTTAAATTTGGTTCTTAAGGTTCTTCAAGCAGTCCCGTTTGAACCTCTTCATTCCATTGATATAAAACTTTTATCTTGGAAAGTCCTTTTTTTGGTAGCTATTTCCTCGGCTCGTAGAGTCTCCGAGTTATCTGCCTTACAACGTGATTCTCCTTACCTAATTTTTCATTCTGATAAGGTAGTCCTGCGTACCAAACCTGGGTTTTTACCTAAGGTGGTATCTAACAAGAATATCAATCAAGAGATTGTTGTTCCATCCTTGTGTCCTAATCCTTCTTCAAAGAAGGAACGTCTATTACACAATTTGGACGTGGTTCGTGCTTTAAAGTTTTACTTACAAGCTACTAAGGATTTTCGGCAAACATCTGCTTTGTTTGTTGTTTACTCTTGTCAGAGGAGAGGTCAAAAGGCTTCGGCAACCTCTCTTTCTTTTTGGCTTAGAAGCATAATACGCTTAGCTTATGAGACTGCTGGACAGCAGCCCCCTGAAAGGATTACAGCTCATTCTACTAGAGCTGTGGCTTCCACTTGGGCCTTTAAAAATGAGGCCTCTGTTGAACAGATTTGCAAGGCGGCGACTTGGTCTTCGCTTCATACTTTTTCAAAATTTTCAAAATTTGATACTTTTGCTTCTTCGGAGGCTATTTTTGGGAGAAAGGTTTTACAGGCAGTGGTACCTTCCGTTTAAGTTCCTGCCTTGTCCCTCCCTTCATCCGTGTACTTTAGCTTTGGTATTGGTATCCCATAAGTAATGGATGATCCGTGGACTGGATACACCTTACTAGAGAAAACACAATTGATGCTTACCTGATAAATTTGTTTCTCTAGTGGTGTATCCAGTCCACGGCCCGCCCTGTCATTTTAAGGCAGGTTATTTTTAAATTTAAACTACAGTCACCACTGCACCCTATGGTTTCTCCTTTCTCTGCTTGTTTTCAGTCGAATGACTGGATATGGTAGGAAGGGGAGGAGCTATATAACAGCTTTGCTGTGGGTCCTCTTGAAACTTCCTGTTGGGAATGAGAATATCCCATAAGTAATGGATGATCCGTGGACTGGATACACCACTAGAGAAACAAATTTATCAGGTAAGCATAAATTGTGTTTTTAGGTTGGGAGGCTGTCTGAGGATCTCTGTCAGCACAAGGGGTTTGGAAATCTCAGGAGGCGAGATTACCATTTCATATTTTTGGAACTCTGTGCATTCAGAGTTCTTCAGTTTGGTTTCTTTTTGAAGAAGAGACGTTTATTGTTTTTTCAGACAGACAATGTCACAACTGTGGCGTATGTCAATCATCAGGGTGGGACTATCAGTTCTTAGGCTGTGACAGAAGTATCTCGGATATTTGCTTGGGCTAAATTCAGCTCCTATCTAATTTCTGTGGTCTTTTTCCCAGGTATAGACAATTGGGAAGCCGATTATCTCTGTTAATCAAGCTTTACATCCGGGAGAATGGTCCTTTTACCCAGATATGTTTTTCAATTTTTCAGATGTGAGGGCTTCCAGAAATAGATCTGTTGGCATCTCATCTTAACAAGGAACTTCCCAGGGGCCTATTCAGGTCAGGGGATCCTCAGGCGGAAGTAGTGTATGCATTGACACTTCCATGGAATTTTCAATCTGCCTATATTTTTTCATCTCTGGTTCTTCTTTTAAGAGTGATTTTCAAAATCATCAGAGAGCAATTTTTGGTGTGGCTGGTGGCTCTAGCATGGCCACACAGGTTTTGGTGTATGGTTCTTGTTCGGATGTTCAGTTTCCAATCTTGGTTACTTCCATTAAGGCCAGACCTTATATCTTAACATTCGTTTTTTTCTTCAGGAATTCAAATGATTAATTTGATGGTATGAAAATTTATCGCTTAGTACTTAGTCATAGAAGTTTCTCTGACTCAGTAATTAATACTATGTTGCAGGCTCGTAAATCTGTGTCTAGTAGGATTTATTATCGAGTTTGGAAGATTTACATCTCATGATGTTCTTCGTATGAATTCTCTTGGCATTCTTTTAGAATTCCTAGGATTTTTTAGTTTCTTTATAAGGTTTTTTGTCTGCAAGTTCCTTGAAAGGACAAATATCTGCTTTTCCTGTGCTGTTTCACAGTAAGAATTGCTAAATCTTTCTGATATTCATTGTTTTGTTCAGGCTTTGGTTCGTATCAAGCCTGTCATTAAGCCAATTTCTCCTCTTTGGAGACTTAATTTGATTCTGAAGGCTTTACAGGCTCTTCTGTTTGAGCATATGCTTTCTTTGGACATTAATTACTTTCATGGAAAGTATTGTTCTTTTTAGACATCTCTTCAGCTAGAACAGTTTTTGAATTATCTGTTCTTTCTTGTGAATCTCCTTGTTCTGATTTTTCATCAGGATAAGGTGGTTTTTGCTGTCCTCATTTCAATTTTCACCTAAAGTTGTGAATTCTAACAACATTAGTGGAGGATTTATTGTCTTTTCATTGTGTCCTAATCCTAAGAATTTTTTGGTAAGATTCTTACATTCTTTGGATGTGTTAAGAGTTTTGAAATATTATGTTGAAGCTATTCAGATTTCAGACAGACTTCTAGTCTATTTGTTATCTTTTCTGGTTTTAGGAAAGGTCAGAAGGCTTCTGCCATTTCTTGGCATCTTGGTTAAAGCTTTTGATGCATCATGCTTATTGGAGTCGGGTTAATCCCCGCCTCAGAGGATTACGACTCATTCTACTAGGTCAGTTTCTACTTCCTGGGCTTTTAAGAATGAAGCTTCAGTTGATCAGATTTGCAAAGCAACGACTTGGTCTTCTTTGCATACTTTTACTAAATTCTACCATTTTGATGTTTTCTCTTCTTTAGAAGCAGTTTTTGGTAGAATAGTTCTTCAGGCAGCTGTTTCAGTGTGATTCTTCTGCTTATTATTTCAGTTTTTTTCATTATAAAAATTGAAACCTTTGATTTGGGTTGTGGATTAATTTTTCAGCGGAATTGGCTGTCTTTATTTTATCCCTCCCTCTCTAGTGACTCTTGCGTGGAAGTTCCACATCTTGGGTATCTGCTATCCCATACGTCACTAGCTCATGGACTCTTGCTAATTACATGAAAGAAAACATAATTTATGTAAGAACTTACCTGATAAATTCATTTCTTTCATATTAGCAAGAGTCCATGAGGCCCAACCTTTTTGTGGTGGTTATGATTTTTTTGTATAAAGTACAATTATTCCAATTCCTTATTTTTGATGCTTTCGCTCCTTCTTATCACCCCACTTCTTGGCTATTCATTAAACTGAATTGTGGGTGTGGTGAGGGGTGTATTTATAGGCATTTTAAGGTTTGGGAAACTTTGCCCCTCCTGGTAGGAATGTATATCCCATATGTCACTAGCTCATGGACTCTTGCTAATATGAAAGAAATTAATTTTCAGGTAAGTTCTTACATAAATTATGTTTTTCAGGGCTCTTCAGGATTGGCCTCTGTTGAAGAGAGAACCATTCATTTGTTTTCAGACAGCCAATATCAGAGCTGTGGCATATGTCAATCATCCCCTAGCTATGAAATAACTATCTCCGATACTTTCTTGGGCGGAATACAGCTCTTGTCTAATTTCTGCAGTAAATATCTCAGATGTACATAATTGGGAAGCGGATTATCTCAGCTGTCAGACTTTACATCCGGGGGAGTGGTCTCTCCATCCAGATGTGTTTTTTCAGATTGTTCAGATGTGGGGTCTTCCAGAAATAGATCTGATGGCTTCCCATCTAAATAAGAAACTTCCCAGGTATTTGTCCAGGTCCAGGGATCCTCAGGCGGTGGATGCGTTAGCAGTTCCTTGGTTTTTTCAACCTGCTTATATCTTCCCGCCTCTAGTTCTTTTTCCAAGAGTGATCTCCAAGATCATCATGGAACAATCATTTGTGTTTCTGGTAGCACAAGCATGGCCTCACAGGTTCTGGTATGCGGATCTTGTCCGGATGTTCACTTGCCAACCTTGGCCACTTCCTTTAAGACCAGGTCTGGTCTTAAAGGAAGTGGCCAAGGTTGGCAAGTCTCAAGGACTGTTTTTCCATCAGGATCTCAAATCGTTAAATTTGAAGGTATGGGAATTGAACGCTTAGTGGTTAGTCATAGAGGTTTCTCTGACTCAGTGATTAATACTATGTTACAGGCTCGTAAATCTGTTTCTAGGAAGATTTATTATCGAGTTTGGAAGACTTAAATTTTATGGTGTTCTTCTCATAAATTCTCCTGGCATTCTTTTAGAATTCCTAGAATTTTACAGTTCATTCAGGATGGTTTGGATAAAGGTTTGTCTGCAAGTTCCTTGAAGGTACAAATCTCTGCTATTTCTGTTTTATTTCACAGAAAGATTGCTAAGCTTCCTGATATTCACTGTTTTGTGCAGGCTTTGGTCCGTATCAAGCCTGTCATTAAATCAATCTCTCCTCCTTGGAGTCTTAATTTGGTTTTGAAGGCTTTACAGGCTCCTCCTTTTGAGCCTATGCATTCTTTGGATATTAAACTACTTTCTTGGAAAGTGTTGTTCCTTTTGGCTATCTCTTCTGCTAGAAGAGTTTCTGAATTATCTGCTCTTTCTTGTGAGTCTCCTTTTCTGTTTTTCTATCAGGATAAGGCAGTTTTGCGGACTTCATTTAAATTTTTACCTAAAGTTGTGAAATTGTTGTTTCCTTTGTGTCCAAATCCTAAGAATTCTTTGGAGAGTTCCTTACATTCTCTGGATGTTGTAAGAGCTTTGAAATACAAATAATGTATTAGGTGTTACTTATGACAATTTTGAGAGGGGTCTGGAACCTATCTCCCTCACTTCCCATTGACTTACATTATAAACTGGGTTTCAATTTACAATGGTTTCGATTCCTTCTGGAACCTAACCCTGGCGTAAACTGAGGGCTACCTGTATTATGATGAAGCTACTAAAGATTTCAGGAAGACTTCTATTCTATTTGCTGTCTTTTCTGGTCATAGGAAAGGTTAGAAAGCTTCTGCCATTTCCTTGGCATCCTGGTTAAAGCTTTTGATTCATCAGGCTTATTTGGAGTCGGGTCAGGTCCCGCCTCAGAGAATAACAGCTCATTCTACTAGATCAGTTTCCACTTCGTGGGCTTTTAAGAATTAAGCTTCAGTTGATTAGATTTGCAAAGCAGCAACTTGGTCTTCTTTGCATACATTTACTAAATTCTACCGTTTTTATGTATTTGCCTCTTCGGAAGCAGTTTTTGGTAGAAAAGTTCTTCAGGCAGCTGTTTCAGTTTGATTCCTCTGCTTATGTTTTAAGTTTGTTCTTTTCAATTATGAGAAAAACTTATTTTTTTGGATGTGGATTTAATTTTTTCAGCGGAAAATGGCTGTTTTTATTTTTATCCCTCCCTCTCTAGTGACTCTTCTGTGGAGTTCCACATCTTGGGTATTAATATCCCATACGTCACTAGCTCAAGGACTCTTGCCAATTACATGAAAGAAAACATAATTTATGTAAGAACTTACTTGATAAATTAATTTATTTCATATTGTCAAGAGTCCATAAGACCGACCCTTTTTATGGTGGTTATGTTTTTTTGTATAAAGCACAATTATATTTCCAGTTCCTTTTTTTGATGCTTTTTACTCCTTTTTCTATCACCCCACTACTTGGCTATTCGTTAAACTGAATTGTGGGTGTGGTGAGGGGTGTATTTATAGGCATTTTGAGGTTTGGGAAACTTTGACCATCCTGGTAGGATTGTATATCCCATACGTCACTAGCTCATGGGCTCTTGCCAATATGAAAGAAATCCATTTATCAAATAAGTTCTTACATAAATTATGTTTTTCTTCCTTTTTTTTTTTTTATAGAAAAAGCCCATATGATTGCTGATGCTTTTAGATTTCTCAGCTAATTTGCTATAGTAATCTACTACAATCAGGTAGTGGTTGTCCTCCAAATGAAAAATATCTGTGGCCAGTCTTGCCATGCCCGTGGAGTGTTCCATGGTGTAAGAGGTTCTTTTGCATTGTTTTTTTGAAATGTCTGGCAGGTTTCACATGTCTTCACAAGTGTCTCAATATCAAGGTCCAAATTAGGCCAGTAAACCGCATCCTGTGCTCTGCACTTACACAAAATAATGCCCAAATGTCCCTGGTGAATTTGTTACAGTACTTCTGCCTGCTGTGATTTAGGAATAAGAATATGGTCACCGATGAATATGATATCTATATGAAAGGATAGTTCATTTCTCACAGGCCAGAATCCTTGCAACTCAGGAGAAAGCTTCTTTAGTTTTTCTGTCCAGCCATTGCACATGACACAAATTAGTTTTTCTAGTACTTTATCTTGTTTGGTATCTTGTCTAATTTTTTCCAGCCGTACATCAGCTATTGGAATATTTACTAGTACTGTATGTACCTGTTCTTCCAATTCAGGTTCATCCCATGCTTCATGTCCTTCTTGAAACACCCTAGACAGCGTATCTGCCATCGGAATATCCTTTCCAGGTTTATATTTCACTGTGAGATCATACTGTTTCAGTTTCATAAGCATCCTCTGCAGGCGTGGAGGTATAGCAGATAGTGTTTTTTGCATGATGCACTCCAATGGTTTGTGATCAGTTTCCACAACCACTGGGTGACCATAGATATACTGATGAAATTTCTCACATCCATTCACAATGTCCAACATCTCCTTCTCAATTTGAGCATAATTGGCTTGTGTTGTTGTCAGAGCTCGTGAAGCATATGCAACAGGATGTCCTTGTTGAATCAAAACAGCACCTAACCCAAACTGGGATGCATCCACTTGAAGCACAGTGTCACAGTTTACGTCAAAATATTTCAGTATTGGCCCTGGATGTTTAGTGATCAGTTTTTTTACTTTCTCAAATGTCTTTTGCATATTTGCATCCCAAGACCAAAGAGCATCCTTTTGTAGCAATGCACGTAGTGGGGCTGTCAGCTGAGCGAGGCCCTGAGAAAACTTGGATAGATAATTGAAAATGCTTAATGATGTCTCCAGTTCCTTCCTGGAGGATGGGGCTTTCATGCTGATAACTGCTGTTATCTTCTTTGGATCGGACTTTAAGCCCTCTTTGGCTAGAAGGTGTCCAAAATATGTAACTTCTTCTACCCCAATTTGCATTTTGTTTGGATTGAGTTTAAGATTTTTCTCCCGACACCGCTTGAGTAAGGCAATAAGGTTTTTGTCATGTTCTGTATGATCCTTTCCATAAACCAGCAAATCATCAACTATTACTTCAACACCATGTAGACCAGCAATCAATTCAAGACGCAAATGCCGGTAACCAGATTGTGCATCTAGTACACTAAACACTGTTGCTTCTACTAGCTTGTGAGCTATATCATCTATGGTGGGGAGTTTAAAATGTTATCTCATTATTACTTTGTTCAAATCACGTGGGTCAATGCAAATACGAATTGCGTCATTGTTTTTCTTCTCTACTACAACCATAGAACTGACCCATTCTGATGGTTCTGTGACCTTTTTTACTACCCCCAACTTCTCCATCCTTGTTAGTTCTTGTTTGACTTTAGCCTCAAGCGATATAGGTATTTTCCTTGCGGCATGAATGACAGGCTGTTCATCCTATTTTATACGTATGCAGGTAATCCCTGGAAGGCACCCTAGGCCTTTGAATAGATCACTGTACTCACGCTTAATGTTGTCCTTTGACAGTCCACTGCACCCACCATCCACAGCCAGACCTAATACTGCTGGGGCTTTTGTTTGTTTCTATCACAAACAATTGTAAGACCTTTTTAGATCTCTTGTAAAAACATTTTGCATTACAGCGACCCGTCACTTTCAGCTTTTCACCACCATATCCCAACAGTTTTGGTAGGTCTTGAGTATCTCTAAGGGTGATTCATTTCTGAGGAGTTCCAGGTATGTGTGGCTTGGCACACAGTTTACTTGTGCCCCTGTATCTATTTTAAATGTAATTGGAGTTTTGTGAGCCCCTATCTGTTTGGTTACATTTGCTTCATTTACAGATTTCTGTGATTTCTGTACTGCTGCAAGATATATTAGGGTGCAATCTGAGTCTGACCCTGCACTGTCATCATTGTCCTCTATGGCACGTACAGCCTGTGTTTGTGTCCTTGCTATATGGGAAAACAGTTTACACACCCGGGCAAAATGTCCTCTTTTCTTGCATTTATTACATATCTGCCACCTTGCAGGACAGGCAGCATTTTTGTTGTGCATGTTTCCACAGTAGCCACGGGTTGCTTGTGTGTTACTTGTCACAGTGTCCCACTTGCCTTTCATCCCCTTGTGTCCTCTGCTAATTTGATTTTCTATAGCACTGATCTGGTGTTGTGTTCCTTCCAGTACCTGCATGTCCTTTCCTGACATTTCATATGCTCTAGCAATCCTGATGGCTTTCTCAAGATTTAAATCTTCTTCCTGCAGCAGCTTTTCCTGAACTTCTTTAAACTTACTGCCCATCAGAATACGGTCTTTTATCATATCACCCGCAACATAAAAAGCACAGTCTTTGGCAAGCAAGCGCAGATGTGTCACCCATTCATCCACAGATTCACCTCCACACTGATTCCTCTCATAAAACAGTTTCCTTGGCACTGTGGAGTTTTTCCTTGGATTGCAGTATGCTTCAAACTTTGTCATCTGCAGTGATACCCTCGCTTGCCTGCCAGGCTCTGCATACATCACGTCCTTTTTGTTCCATACATATCAGAAAGTGTGCTGCCTTCTGTTGATCAGTCCATCTGTCTGCATCTGGGCCTGCAAACACAAGTTCAATCAGCTCCCTCCATTTTGACCAATTGTCGGAAATGTTCCCTGACTCTAAATACAGAGAAGGAATGTACTTTGTGTTGCTGTTTGCTGCCATGTCACTTTTCACCCCACTTCTGGTACCATGTGATGATTTTTACAATGTATTGGCAGACAGCAAGGAGCTAGAACAAGAATACAGACTTTATTCAGCAGCATCCATCTTACAACAACTGCCCGTCCCGTCTGATCAAATGACTAAAATGTTAACTGTTTATAATACACAGAGTGAACTAAGCATAACTATTGAACTTAAAATGTAACATAAAGCATACACATCATTACAAGAATAGATCTCTATACTATGCAATTTGCAGACAGCTGCAATATAATCATCAATGTTGATTTATGTTTTTTTAAATCTTAATTATAACCTTTTTAAAACTAATATTAAATGATGAATTACATGTCAATATTATGAATAAAAAAGCTTCATTCAAGCACAGATAGTCATTATCGATACTAAATCAGGTTTACTTTTGCATTGACAACATATATTTGGTCTCTGTGTAGTCTGCACAAACCTTAAAAGATTGCCCTCTTGCATCTCGTTTATAAATGAATCAGTTTAAAGGGACACTGAACCCAATTTTTTTCTTTTGTGGTTCAGATAGAGCATGCAATTTTAAGCAACTTTCTAATTTACTCCTATTATCAATTTTTCTTCGTTCTCTTGCTATCTTTATTTGAAAAAGGAGGCATCTAAGCTTTTTTCTTGGTTGAGTACTCTGGACAGCACTTTTTGATTGGTGGATGAATTTATCCACTAATCAGCAAGGACAACCTAGGTTATTCACCAAAAATGGTCCGGCGTCTAAATTTACATTCTTGCATTTCAAATAAAGATACCAAGAGAATGAAGAAAATTTGATAATAGGAGTAAATTAGAAAGTTGCTTAAAATTTCATGCTCTATCTGAATCACGAAAGAACATTTTTGGGTTCAGTGTCCCTTTAACTAACATGAAAAGTGTTGCTTTTAATGGATTGTTATTACATGAAAATGGCAGCTAAAAAAACACCTGTGCTGAATGCTGTTTTCTCACTGCAAATGTGGGATCTTAAGCCGCAGAAAGGGCCATGAACACCTATCGATTACAGCTTTTCATCAGCCATCCTTATGTTATTAATAGAAGTGAGAATTCTACAGCTTGTTCAGGTTCCTTTGTCAGTGTTACCTGTTTCTATCCTTGGTTCCTATTATCTAATGAGAGCAAACAGTCGATAAGAAATACAGTATTCAGTTTATTATTTTCTAACCCAGAGCAGCCAACCCTAGATGTATGTTTTATGGAAAGTGAGATGCTGTTGTCAATGGTGATTAAAAGGCCAAATATTGTGTTACCCCTAAGGAGACAGAGCTACAGGGACCACTTGCAAAAAGTAAAAGACAGATTCACGAATCAATCAAATAAACATAGTACTTTGTTCCATGGTATGATAACCCCCTATGGTGCAGTGTCATGAAGTATATTAGTCTGTTCACATCTAGCAAATATTTACTTTTTCATATGTTATGGAAGACTAGACAATAGGCCCAGGCTCAATCCCCCAATTCTCAGAACTTGAAATGCACCCTGCTGTGTTCTCAAGGATAACCCTGCTTCATATGTGGCTTTGTCTGATAACTGCAAAACTATTACCTTTATATTAAATTCATGACAGTGGCTAGCTTTGTAGCCTGTTGACTGAAATCCAGATTGGCTGCTCCAAATAAGGCAAATTGTGGGTGGAGTTTGGCTGTTTAAAACGAATTTATAGTAAAAAGGATGTTGTTTTTATTAGATGATATATTGTTGTATAGCACTGCTTTTCAAACCTGTCCTCAGTCCTCCCCAACAGGCCAGGTTTTCAGGGTGATGTTGGATGAGAACAGCTAAAATAACCATGATTATTTCACCTGTGCTCTAGTTCAGATATCCTCAAAATGTGGCCTGTTAGAGAGGCCTGAGGGCAGGTTTGAAAACCAGTGTTGTATAGCAACGCAACAGAGATGTCTTGTAATTACAGTCTGTTTACTGTCCCTTTAATTTGCTGCACCTTTAGGTCTAGCTCCAACCTTCATAAAATGTTGCCTGTGTCTATCACCTTTCACCTGCATAAGACAAACTGTTACCAAAGGAAGTCCCCTTACATTTAAAAAACACACACATTAGGTTATTAACCAATCTGGCTTAAGAGGATTTCTCTATGTTTTGATTTAAACATTTCATTGCCAAGTATCTAAAGAAGGGACATATGTATGGAGGGTCTCTAGTATTTTGGATGGGTGGAGTTTTGATGCTAATTGGTGGCGAGAATAACCCCTCCAAATGTACATCACTCTCTAGTAAAATATAACTGAATTAGTGAAGATAAATAAAATATCAGACATCATTTTAAACAAAAACACTACTGAAATATATACTGCATATCTGCATACTCCCCTCTTCTTTGTTTGCTGCTTCCCAATTTCCTCCACTTGCGAAAAACTCCACATGAATTCAGAGGCACAAAAACCCTAGAGGGAAAGAACAGAACAAGTAGTATAATATTGACACTAGTATATTTATTGTATGTGCATAGTAATACGCTAGGTCAAGGTGATCTGTAAGGTCAGTGTTTCTGCATCTCCTTGTCAAGTCCTCTGTAAAGTAAAAGAGCCATGTCTTGCATTTAAAGGGACAGTACACCTTATTTTTGTTCCCTTTTAATTATTTTCCCATTGATCCATTTTCCCTGCTATTGTATTGAATTGTTTACAAAAAGCATTTTTACTTTTATTTTGTCAGCTAATTTTCCCTGTGGTATCCCAACCTATAGTAAAAGTTTATATACTTAAAGGGACATGAAACCCGCAATTTTTCTTTCATTATTCAGATTCTATTATAAAATTGGCTTTGTTCTCATGTTATTATTTGTTGAAGAGATACCTAGGTAGGTAGCGTGCACATGCCTAAAGCACTAAATGACAGCAAATAGTGCTGACATCTAGTGCTCTTGCTAATGTATAACATTGTTGCAAACCTGCTGCCATATAGTGCTGCAGACACATGCACCCTCCTGAGCTTACATCCCTGCTCTTCAACAAAGGATGACAAGAAAATTAATAAAACTTGATAATAGAAGTAAATTGGAAAGTTGTTTAAAATTGTGTACTCTATCTGAATCATGAAATAAAAAATAGCGTTTGTGTCCCTTTAAGTATTGGCTATAGAAAAGCTGTGTAAACCTAGCCAGTAGACGAAATTACACTCCCAGTGGGATTTAGGAGATGTAAGTAATTTAAATTATATTTTTCAATTGTTCTCTCTAAGTATTGGGCTTTGGTTTACATACAGAGATAATATAAAGAAGTGTGTGTGCAGAAATTGGTAAAATAAGGAGATCTGAGTTCCCTGCAAGCTAAACTCATTTTAATGGGTTGTGGTTTCAAAGATTAAAACCAGCAATTTCATATACAAAAATAAAGCTAGAAATATGCAATTTCTCATACATTTTATACAATTCAGCTGGTATAGCAAGTCATTGGAAACATATTAAGGTAGAAACAATTACAGTACACTGGCGCTTTAATACTGTATTACATTTTACTTTCTGTGTGTTTCTAAGATCAGTTCACATTTCTCCAACATAGGTGTGTCCGGTCCACGGCGTCATCCTTACTTGTGGGATATTCTCTTCCCCAACAGGAAATGGCAAAGAGCCCAGCAAAGCTGGTCACATGATCCCTCCTAGGCTCCGCCTACCCCAGTCATTCTCTTTGCCGTTGTACAGGCAACATCTCCACGGAGATGGCTTAGAGTTTTTTAGTGTTTAACTGTAGTTTTTCATTATTCAATCAAGAGTTTGTTATTTTAAAATAGTGCTGGTACGTACTATTTACTCAGAAACAGAAAAGAGATGAAGAATTCTGTTTGTATGAGGAAAATGATTTTAGCAACCGTAACTAAAATCCATGGCTGTTCCACACAGGACTGTTGAGAGCAATTAACTTCAGTTGGGGGAACAGTTTGCAGTCTCTTGCTGCTTGAGGTATGACACATTCTAACAAGACGATGTAATGCTGGAAGCTGTCATTTTCCCTATGGGATCCGGTAAGCCATGTTTATTACGATTGTAAATAAGGGCTTCACAAGGGCTTATTTAAACTGTAGACTTTTTTTGGGCTAAATCGATTGATATTAACACTTATTTAGCCTTGAGGAATCATTTATTCTGGGTATTTTGATTTAATAATATCGGCAGGCACTGTTTTAGACACCTTATTCTTTAGGGGCTTTCCCAAAGCATAGGCAGAGTCTCATTTTCGCGCCGGTGTTGCGCACTTGTTTTTGAGAGGCATGGCATGCAGTCGCATGTGAGAGGAGCTCTGATACTTATAAAAGACTTCTGAAGGCGTCATTTGGTATCGTATTCCCCTTTGGGTTTGGTTGGGTCTCAGCAAAGCAGATACCAGGGACTGTAAAGGGGTTTAAAGCTTAAAACGGCTCCGGTTCCGTTATTTTAAGGGTTAAAGCTTCCAAAATTGGTGTTCAATATTTTCAAGGCTTTAAGACGCTGTGGTGAAAATTTGGTGAATTTTGAACAATTCCTTCATGTTTTTTCGCAATTGCAGTAATAAAGTGTGTTCAGTTTAAAATTTAAAGTGACAGTAACGGTTTTATTTTAAAACGTTTTTTGTACTTTCTGATCAAGTTTATGCCTGTTTAACATGTCTGAACTACCAGATAGACTGTGTTCTGAATGTGGGGAAGCCAGAATTCCTATTCATTTAAATAAATGTGATTTATGTGATAATGACAATGATGCCCAAGATGATTCCTCAAGTGAGGGGAGTAAGCATGGTACTGCATCATTCCCTCCTTCGTCTACACGAGTCTTGCCCACTCAGGAGGCCCCTAGTACATCTAGCGCGCCAATACTCCTTACTATGCAACAATTAACGGCTGTAATGGATAATTCTGTCAAAAACATTTTAGCCAAAATGAACCCTTGTCAGCGTAAGCGTGGCTGCTCTGTTTTAGTTACTGAAGAGCATGACGACGCTGATATTAATATCTCTGAAGGGCCCCTAACCCAATCTGAGGGGGCCAGGGAGGTTTTGTCTGAGGGAGAAATTACTGATTTAGGGAACATTTCTCAGCAGGCTGATTCTGATGTGATTACATTTAAATTTAAATTGGAACATCTCCGCATTTTGCTTAAGGAGGTATTATCCACTCTGGATGATTGTGAAAATTTAGTCATCCCAGAGAAACTATGTAAAATGGACAAGTTCCTAGAGGTGCCGGGGCTCCCAGAAGCTTTTCCTATACCCAAGCGGGTGGCGGACATTGTTAATAAAGAATGGGAAAGGCCCGGTATTCCTTTCGTCCCTCCCCCCATATTTAAAAAATTGTTTCCTATGGTCGACCCCAGAAAGGACTTATGGCAGTCAGTCCCCAAGGTCGAGGGAGCGGTTTCTACTTTAAACAAACGCACCACTATTCCCATAGAGGATAGTTGTGCTTTCAAAGATCCTATGGATAAAAAATTAGAAGGTTTGCTTAAAAAGATGTTTGTTCAGCAGGGTTACCTTCTACAACCCATTTCATGCATTGTCCCTGTCACTACAGCCGCATATTTCTGGTTTGATGAACTGCTTAAGGTGCTCGATAGTGACTCTCCTCCTTATGAGGAGATTATGGACAGAATCAATGCTCTCAAATTGGCTAATTCTTTCACTCTAGACGCCTCTTTGCAATTGGCTAAGTTAGCGGCTAAGAACTCTGGGTTTGCTATTGTGGCGCGCAGAGCGCTTTGGTTGAAATCTTGGTCGGCTGATGCGTCTTCCAAGAACAAGCTACTAAACATTCCTTTCAAGGGGAAAACGCTGTTTGGTCCTGACTTGAAAGAGATTATCTCTGATATCACTGGGGGTAAGGGCCACGCCCTTCCTCAGGATCGGCCCTTCAAGGCAAAAAATAGACCTAATTTTCGTCCCTTTCGTAAAAACGGACCAGCCCAAGGTGTTACGTCCTCTAAGCAAGAGGGTAATACTTCTCAGGCCAAGCCAGCTTGGAGACCAATGCAAGGCTGGAACAAGGGAAAGCAGGCCAAGAAACCTGCCACTGCTACCAAGACAGCATGAAATATTGGCCCCCGATCCGGGACCGGATCTGGTGGGGGGCAGACTCTCTCTCTTCGCTCAGGCTTGGGCAAGAGATGTTCTGGATCCTTGGGCGCTAGAAATAGTCTCCCAGGGTTATCTTCTGGAATTCAAGGGACTTCCCCCAAGGGGGAGGTTCCACAAGTCGCAGTTGTCTTCAGACCACATAAAAAGACAGGCGTTCTTACATTGTGTAGAAGACCTGTTAAAAATGGGAGTGATTCATCCTGTTCCATTAAGAGAACAAGGGATGGGGTTCTACTCCAATCTGTTCATAGTTCCCAAAAAAGAGGGAACGTTCAGACCAATCCTAGATCTCAAGATCTTAAACAAATTTCTCAAGGTCCCATCGTTCAAGATGGAAACCATTCGAACTATCCTTCCTTCCATCCAGGAAGGTCAATTTATGACCACGGTGGATTTAAAGGATGCGTATCTACATATTCCTATCCACAAGGAACATCATCGGTTCCTAAGGTTTGCATTCCTGGACAAACATTACCAGTTCGTGGCGCTTCCTTTCGGATTAGCCACTGCTCCAAGGATTTTCACAAAGGTACTAGGGTCCCTTCTAGCGGTGCTAAGACCAAGGGGCATTGCAGTAGTACCTTACCTGGACGACATTCTGATTCAAGCGTCGTCCCTTCCTCAAGCAAAGGCTCACACGGACATTGTCCTGGCCTTTCTCAGATCTCACGGCTGGAAAGTGAACGTGGAAAAGAGTTCTCTATCCCCGTCAACAAGGGTTCCCTTCTTGGGAACAATTATAGACTCCTTAGAAATGAGGATCTTTCTAACAGAGGCCAGAAAAACAAAGCTTCTGGACTCTTGTCGGATACTTCATTCCGTTCCTCTTCCTTCCATAGCTCAGTGCATGGAAGTGATCGGGTTGATGGTGGCGGCGATGGACATAGTTCCTTTTGCGCGCATTCATCTAAGACCATTACAACTGTGCATGCTCAGTCAGTGGAATGGGGACTATACAGACTTGTCTCCGAAGATACATGTAAATCAGAGGACCAGAGACTCACTCCGTTGGTGGCTGTCCCTGGACAATCTGTCTCAAGGGATGATGTTCCACAGACCAGAGTGGGTCATTGTCACGACCGACGCCAGTCTGATAGGCTGGGGCGCGGTCTGGGGATCCCTGAAAGCTCAGGGTCTTTGGTCTCGGGAAGAATCTCTTCTACCGATAAATATTCTGGAACTGAGAGCGATATTCAATGCGCTCCAGGCCTGGCCCCAGCTTGCGAGGACCAGGTTCATACGGTTTCAATCAGACAACATGACGACTGTTGCGTACATCAACCATCAGGGGGGAACAAGGAGTTCCCTAGCGATGGAAGAAGTAACCAAAATTATTCTTTGGGCGGAGTCTCACTCCTGCCACCTGTCTGCTATCCACATCCCAGGAGTGGAAAATTGGGAAGCGGATTTTCTGAGTCGTCAGACATTGCATCCGGGGGAGTGGGAACTCCATCCGGAAATCTTTGCCCAAGTCACTCACCTGTGGGGCATTCCAGACATGGATCTGATGGCCTCTCGTCAGAACTTCAAAGTTCCTTGCTACGGGGCCAGATCCAGGGATCCCAAGGCGGCTCTAGTGGATGCACTAGTAGCACCTTGGACCTTCAAACTAGCTTATGTGTTCCCGCCATTTCCTCTCATCCCCAGGCTGATAGCCAGGATCAAGCAGGAGAGGGCGTCGGTGATCTTGATAGCTCCTGCGTGGCCACGCAGGACTTGGTATGCAGATCTGGTGAATATGTCATCGGCTCCACCTTGGAAGCTACCTTTGAGACGAGACCTTCTTGTTCAGGGTCCGTTCGAACATCCGAATCTGGTTTCACTCCAGCTGACTGCTTGGAGATTGAACGCTTGATTTTATCGAAGCGAGGATTCTCAGATTCTGTGATCGATACTCTTGTTCAGGCCAGAAAGCCTGTGACTAGAAAGATTTACCACAAAATTTGGAAAAAATATATCTGTTGGTGTGAATCTAAAGGATTCCCTTGGGACAAGGTTAAGATTCCTAGGATTCTATCCTTCCTTCAAGAAGGATTGGAAAAAGGATTATCTGCAAGTTCCCTGAAGGGACAGATTTCTGCCTTGTCGGTATTACTTCACAAAAAGCTGGCAGCTGTGCCAGATGTTCAAGCCTTTGTTCAGGCTCTGGTTAGAATCAAGCCTGTTTACAAACCTTTGACTCCTCCTTGGAGTCTCAATTTAGTTCTTTCAGTTCTTCAGGGGGTTCCGTTTGAACCCTTACATTCCGTTGATATTAAGTTATTATCTTGGAAAGTTTTGTTTTTAGTTGCGATTTCTTCTGCTAGAAGAGTCTCAGAATTATCTGCTCTGCAGTGTTCTCCTCCTTATCTGGTGTTCCATGCAGATAAGGTGGTTTTACGTACTAAACCTGGTTTTCTTCCAAAAGTTGTTTCTAACAAAAACATTAACCAGGAGATTATCGTACCTTCTCTGTGTCCAAAACCAGTTTCAAAGAAGGAACGTTTGTTGCACAATTTGGATGTTGTTCGCGCTCTAAAATTCTATTTAGATGCTACAAAGGATTTTAGACAAACATCTTCCTTGTTTGTTGTTTATTCAGGTAAAAGGAGAGGTCAAAAAGCAACTTCTACCTCTCTCTCTTTTTGGATTAAAAGCATCATCAGATTGGCTTACGAGACTGCCGGACGGCAGCCTCCCGAAAGAATCACAGCTCATTCCACTAGGGCTGTGGCTTCCACATGGGCCTTCAAGAACGAGGCTTCTGTTGATCAGATATGTAGGGCAGCGACTTGGTCTTCACTGCACACTTTTACCAAATTTTACAAGTTTGATACTTTTGCTTCTTCTGAGGCTATTTTTGGGAGAAAGGTTTTGCAAGCCGTGGTGCCTTCCATTTAGGTGACCTGATTTGCTCCCTCCCTTCATCCGTGTCCTAAAGCTTTGGTATTGGTTCCCACAAGTAAGGATGACGCCGTGGACCGGACACACCTATGTTGGAGAAAACAGAATTTATGTTTACCTGATAAATTTCTTTCTCCAACGGTGTGTCCGGTCCACGGCCCGCCCTGGTTTTTTTAATCAGGTCTGATATTTTATTTTCTTTAACTACAGTCACCACGGTACCATATGGTTTCTCCTATGCAAATATTCCTCCTTAACGTCGGTCGAATGACTGGGGTAGGCGGAGCCTAGGAGGGATCATGTGACCAGCTTTGCTGGGCTCTTTGCCATTTCCTGTTGGGGAAGAGAATATCCCACAAGTAAGGATGACGCCGTGGACCGGACACACCGTTGGAGAAAGAAATTTATCAGGTAAACATAAATTCTGTTTTTTCAGGTATAAAATAAAATACAGTAAGATATTTGCACAGTATTACACAGTGTGAATGTAATGCAAGGGCCACCATGGAGTATTTTGTTTTCTGATTACATTACGCTAACATTTGTTATTTTACCTTAACGTGTTGGAAGTATTATGTTAGATTTAAAGTAAACCATATCTGCTTCCTAACTGAGGAAGTTTTGAATACCTTGCAACTATCAGAACCGAATCCAGAGGATTGCAAACCTGTAAATAAGTTGAATCAAGTTTTTAAACATCTGCCTAAGTTGCCTAAGGCTTTTGAAGCGCCAGACTTGGTTATAGACTATATTGCCAAAGAATGGAAGAAACCAGACATTCCTTTTGCAACTTCAAACAGGTTTAAAAATAAAAAAAAGTTCCCACTTTCAGAGAAGATTTAAACAGCCTGGGAAGTAGCTTCTAAGGTTGATGGAGCTATTGCCACCTTAACTAGAAGCACTACTATTTATATGGAGAATAGTTCTTCATTTAGGGATCCAATGGATCGCAAATCTGAGTCCTTGCTTAGGAAATTATTCTCCCAATCAGCTCTTCAGCTTAGACCTGCAGTTGCAACTATCTGTGAGATGCTGCAGCGTCCTTCTGGTGGAATTCTATTTCTCAGAGGGTTTCTGATCAATCTTCTGAGGATATTACCAACTGCATTAAAGTCCTTAAAATGGCTAATGATTTAATTTGTGATGCAGTTTTTTAAATAATCAAAATTGATGTCAAAACGCTGTTTTCTTAAGGAGAGCTTTATGACTTAATGGGACAGTCAAGTCCAAAATAAACTTTCATAATTCAAATAGGGCATGTCATTTTAAACAACTTTCAAATTTACTTCTTTCACCAATTTTGCTTTGTTTTTTTGGTATTAGTTGAAAGATAAACCTAGGTAGGCTCATATGCTAATTTCTTAGACCTTGAAGGCCGCCTCTTATGTGAATGCATTTTGACCGTTTTTTACCACTAGAGGGTGTTAGTTCATCTGTGTCATATAGATAGATACCTAGGAGTAAGCGCTGATTGGCTAAAATGCAAGTCTGTCAAAATAACTGAAATAAGGGGGCAGTCTGCAGAGGCCTAGATACAAGGTAATCACAGAGGTAAAAAGTGTATTATTATAACTGTGTTGGTTATGCAAAACTGGAGAATGGTTTATAAAGGAATTATCTATCTTTTTAAACAACAAACATTCTGGTGTTGACTGTTCCTTTAAAGGGACAGTCTAGTCAAAATTAAACTTTCATGATTCAGATAGGGCATGCAATATTAAATAACTTTCCAATTTACTTTTATCATCAAATTTGCTTTGTTCTTTTTCTATTATTTGTTGAAAGCTAAAACTAGGTAGGCTCAAATGCTAATTTCTAAACCCTTGAAGGCCACCTCTAACCTTAGTGCATTTTAACAGATTTTTACATCTAGACAGCGCTAGTTCATGTGTGCTCACTCCCATGGAGTTATTTATGAGTTTGCACTGATTGGCTAAAATGCAAGTCTGATAAAAGAACTGAAATAAGGGGCAGTCTGCAGAGGCTTAGATACAAGGTAATCACAGAGGTAAAAAGTATATTAATATAACAGTGTAGCTTATGCAAAACTGGGGAATGGGTAAAAAATGGATTATCAATCTCTTTAAACAATAACAATTCTGGAGTAGACTGTCCCTTTAAAGTTTGATCACCTGACATGGTTTCTAAGAATAATCTATTATCAGTCCCTTTTGAAGGTTAGATCCTTTTTTGATCAGAATTTGATTCTATTATCAAAACTGTCTCTGGGGGAAAGGGGGGCTTTTCTTCCTCAGGACAAGAAATCTAAGGGGAAGTATAAACAAACAAATTGTTTTTGTTCCTTTTGTTATCCTAGAGATCAAAAGTCCGCAACAACCAGAAGTTTTTATCCTCCAAACCTTCCTGAAAACCAGGATTTTCTTGTTCTAAAATTAACAGACGAAAAAGCCCAACTCAAATCAGAAATCTGCATGAACATCAGCCCTCCATTGGAACGGTTTCATCTGACTCACATTCCATAAGATCCTGTAAAGGCGGCTGCCTTTGTTCAATGTGTTCAAGACTTAAAGGATATGGGAGTGATCCAAACTGTTCCAATATCTCAATAGGTTCGGGATTTCTACTCCAACCTCTTAATTGTCCTAAAGAAGGAAGGCACTTATTGTCCTATTCTAGATTTAAAAACTCTGAACAGTTCTCTTTCAAAATGGAAATGATCCAAACCATCTTGCCTCCAATTCAGGAGGGTCAATTTATGACAACTATAAAGGATGCATATCTGCATATTCCAATTCACAAACTTCATTTCCAGTTTCTAAGGTTTGCTTTTCTCAACAAGCATTACTAATTTGTGGTCCTCTCCTTCAGTCTGCCTACCGCCCCTCACATCTTCATGAAGATTTTAGGGTCTCTCTTAGCAGTGATCAGAGCTCAGGGAAACTCTATTGCTCCTTATTGGACGATATCTTGGCCCAATCTCAGTCTCTTTCTCTGGCTACTGCTCATACCCACAGAATGGTATCTTTCCTTTAGGAACATGGGTGGGAAATCAATGTCGCCAAAAATTTGTTATCCCCAGCCACATAGGGGGACTTTTTGGGTGTTATAATAGACTTGGTTAAAATGCTCTTATTTTTCACTGAACTTTGAAGAACCAATCTTCAGACTGCCTGTCTTTTCCGACTGATGACTCATTTTCCATCTGTAGCACAATGTATGGAAGTAGTGAGTCTTATGGTAGCAGCATCAGACAGGGAACCTTTTGCTCACTTTCAGCTTCGTCCTCTACATTTGTCCATGTTTCAACAGTAGTCAAAGGATTGTTTTCATCTGGAACAGCACATAGAGCTCAGTTCTTCAGTCAAATAATCTCTCTCATGGTGGAGGCAAAGTCCCTATTTGACTTGGAGCTAAAACTTTGTGCAATTCTTCAGGCCCTTCAATCTTGGCCCCTTCTCAAACAGGAAAAAATAATTTGATTCCAGTCAGACAGCATCACTGCCATGGCATACATCAATCATCAGGGAGGGACTCGAAGTCCCTTAGCTATGCGAGAGGTATCTCACATTCTGTCTTGGACAGAGGAAAACCACTGCACCCTGTCGGCCATTAACATTCCAGAAGTAAACAATTGAGAAGCAGAATACCTAAGTTGTAAGTCCGTCCATCCAGGGGAATAGTCTCTTCTTCAGGACGTATTCGATCAATTAGTCCTGAGGTGGAATCTTCCAGAAATAGATCTCATGGCACCCAGATTGAACCACAAACTTCCAGTTTATTGCTTCAGGTCAAGAGATCCATGGGCTCACATGATAGATGCTCTAGTCTGCCCTTGGAACTTTTGTCTGGCCTAGCTATTTTCTCTGTTTGTTCTTCTTCCAAGAGTCATTGCAAGAATCAAACAGGAATTGGCTTCTGTAATTCTCATATATCCTGTGTGCCCCCGAAGAACTTAGTATGCAGACCTAATACAGTTGTCATCTCTTAACCCAGCTTTCTGTCTTTCCTACCTTTTCTATCTCTCTCCTCTGCTTGGCTATACGTAAACTGAGAAATGAGAGCGATTAAAGCTCTTGTGAGGGTTCTTGACCTCCTACTGGCAGGAAATATATCCCACATGTTATGGACACCTATGGACTCTTCTCATTCCGAAAGAAAAAAAAGAAAGACATTTATCGTTACATTTCTAAATTCTAGTAGTTCCGCTTCCAGCATTAATGCCCAAACCACAGTTTATTACTGTCAGGAATGCAGCACATTTTTACTAAAATAATACATTTCTAACCAGTGCCACTGATTAGCCTTTTATAAAATCATGATTTGATGTTTCTTCAGAAAGGGATTTCTACTGCTGAATTAACTCCCAATTAGGAAAATCAATTTCTTATTAACTCATTGATTGCTTCTCTTGAATTGTTCTCTTTGGTATATAAGGGGTGCAATTAGAGCTGCAACAACTAATCACTAAAATTGAGAATAGATTATGAAAGTTACGGCACCAATTGCTTCACTCTGATGTACCCTTGCACATGGTATTGTGTTTTATGGTTATGTCCTTAGCCTAAAGAACGTCTTCTGATGTTTACTTTTCACTTTCTCTGGACAGTATAAGTTTCTTGTTTATCTTACAACTACTGGCTTATGTGGATTAGATCACCTGTGCAACCCAGAAATAATAGGAGTCATCATTTGGATTGTTTATATTAATTTGGGTGATTTTGGGACTATGCTTTACATGATATAGTGCTGAGCTTATTATTTACACTTAGATTATAGTGTACATCAATTCAAATAACCCCCATCAATCTAGGGCTGTTTGCACAATTTTTAGCTGATTGGGTTGAGGCTTTGTCCTGTTATTGATATATAGTCCTTAGCACTTTGGACCTTTTTTTAATAGGTTTTTTATAAATTGTGATATGTACCAGATTCAACCACTGCATACAAATATTTAAATATAATTTGGATATTTTACCTTTAGAGATAAACTAAATTGCACCTCAACACCATCTGAGCGCCTCTTCTCTGCTGCAGGCAAAATAGCTTTCAAAAAGAGAGCTAGCCTCAGCCAGTAGCATGTGTACATGTTGACATTTTTGCATTTCAATACAAAGTTTCTGGAAGAGTGAATAACAGAATGTTATAAACAGTGATAATCTATCTCTTTCTAGTGCTACCTCTTTTCAAACAGTTTGTGGTTTTGTTTATTAATAAAAATGTGTTTTGCTGCTTAAAATTTGTACAAACAGCAGTTTTAATGTAAGTTTTAGCCTAAAGTTTATATTTGTAACACTCACTTTGTGGATTTTATTTTTGTAAAAATGGTATTGACCTTTTTTTGTCTGATTAATCGAAAAAATAATAAATACAGCCCTAGGTGTAATATTGTGCCTGTGTGTGTGTTGAGCATTTATGGGTAGTGACTTCCATAAGGGTCATCAATAATTTTCTCTACATCATTTCCAGACATCATAAGTTGAAGGTGTTACAGCAATTTGACTTTTTATTATTATCGGTTATTTGTAGAGTGCTAACAGATTCCGCAGCGCTAGATAGTTGGAAGACATTTTGAATAGGTTTGTGTGTGTCTGTATGAGTGCTTGTGTGTGCGCACATCTGTATGTTTCTGTGCTTCAGTTCCTGCAAGTGTGAGCGTTTCTGTGTTTGTGATATTACCTTTACAGTATCAGTCTGACTACACTCGAGCATAAAGTGGGCACGCGTTTTAGTCACTTGACCAAAAATGTAAAAAGTAAATAGGGAATAGAGGGTCAGCCCTGGTACTAATTACGAAAGACTGGATTCTTTGGCATTGACCTTACACATGAATTTAAACTGTACTGGAATATGTGAGTGTATCACCACACTAATCGAATCAGTGTTTTCCTAATGTTACTTTATATGTTATTTTGCTTTCTTTTTATTTGTCCTGTTGTATAATCAGTCACGGACTGGCGGGACCACTCCCACAATAGCACTGTAAGACAGGGAAAAGCCTTTACATAGCTATCAACAATTAATTTGTATCTATCACAAGAAAAACATTTTAAATTGACCTTTTGTTGAAGTAAGAAAGCAATTCAGTATGGTGTGCATTTTAAGGACCATTATTTATAGTAGAATTGCATAACCAACAAATGTATAATAACTATTGTGAACCTTGTCTACCCAGCCTTGTGGCGCTGCATTTAAAATTGCACAAGCAGCTCCCTGCTCGGGCCAATTGCATGTGAGCAAAGGAGTTATCAATCATCAGGATATAATCTGGATGATAGAAATCAGAGATTAAGTAGCTATGTCCTTAATACAAGCGCATATACATATATTCTGTGAACGCTTGGACATGCTCAATAGGGGCTAGTATCTCAAAATGTGTGCATATAAAATGCCAAAACTATTGTGTAAAATAAAAGTAAAAGGATATAGTCCTTCAATCCGACAAATTGAGATAGTCTAATTGACTAGTACTCACACAGCAATGAGCTATAATTTAGCTCTAAGGGGATTAAGCAGTTGGGTATTTAGCGCCTCTGCTTCCTTCAGATAAAACAGGAACAGTAATATATACTAGTGGCTTGAAAAATACACTAGGAAAGTTGTGAAATGATCGTTGGAGTTTACTGTTTTTAAGGACTGTTTTACTGCTGAGTTGCTCGGCTATTCTGCTTTTCAGTACATTGTGCATGTTGTATGTTCATGTTAAATGTTACTGATGGGAAGATAATGGCTGTAATGCATGCACACAGTATCGCCCTTTAAATTTGATGTATTTTAATTAAATATTTTATTCTTATGAGCTACTGTTTCTGTTTAATCTGGAGGAAGCAGATGGGGTAAAATACCTACCTGCTTAATCACTTAGATATAAGTTATAGCTCATTGTGTGTAAGTACTAATCAATTAGACTATATTCCTCTTTGAAAAAATGGTCTTCACTATTGTTTGTTTTCTGTGTTATTTCTCTGCATAAATGGAAGATATACACTGAGTGAGTGCTGAGGGGCCTGATACCTACCTAACTAAATAGCTGAGTTATAGCACAAACGTGTGAGTACCTGACCACTCATAAAAACATTTGTCTATTTGTCTCCTGAGGTCTATTTCCAGGATTAATCCAGCATCTAAAAGAATCTGTAGGAAATCTCAATTTGTGGGATTGAAAAACTATATCCTTTTATTTTATTTTACACAATTGTTTTGGCATTTTCACTATTTATTTGTGTATAGTTGATGTTTGAGTGAACACATACTGTATATAGTTTGGTTGTGCATATACAATGACTGTCCACATTTTGATGATGAGAGTAAATTGGAATTCTTTTCTCCAACATAGGTGTGTCCGGTCCACGGCGTCATCCTTACTTGTGGGATATTCTCTTCCCCAACAGGAAATGGCAAAGAGCCCAGCAAAGCTGGTCACATGATCCCTCCTAGGCTCCGCCTACCCCAGTCATTCTCTTTGCCGTTGCACATATTCAGTAATAAAGTGTGTTCAGTTTAAAATTTAAAGTGACAGTAACGGTTTTATTTTAAAACGTTTTTTGTGCTTTGTTGACAAGTTTAAGCCTGTTTAACATGTCTGTACCATCAGATAAGCTATGTTCTATATCAACCATCAGGGGGGAACAAGGAGTTCCCTGGCGATGGAGGAAGTGACCAAGATAATTCAATGGGCGGAGAATCACTCCTGCCACTTGTCTGCAATCCACATCCCAGGAGTGGAAAATTGGGAAGCGGATTTTCTGAGTCGTCAGACATTCCATCCGGGGGAGTGGGAACTCCATCCGGCAATCTTTGCCCAAATAACTCAATTATGGGGCATTCCAGACATGGATCTGATGGCGTCTCGTCAGAACTTCAAGGTTCCTTGCTACGGGTCCAGATCCAGGGATCCCAAGGCGATTCTAGTAGATGCACTAGTAGCACCTTGGACCTTCAACCTAGC
Source organism: Bombina bombina (assembly GCF_027579735.1). Taxonomy (NCBI): domain Eukaryota; kingdom Metazoa; phylum Chordata; class Amphibia; order Anura; family Bombinatoridae; genus Bombina; species Bombina bombina. Next base: position 1,186,325,011 of record NC_069500.1, read on the forward strand.
TTATGTATTCCCACCGTTTCCTCTCATTCCCAGGCTGGTAGCAAGGATCAATCAGGAGAGGGCTTCGGTGATCTTTATAGCTCCTGCGTGGCCACGCAGGACTTGGTATGCAGACCTGGTGAATATGTCATCGGCTCCACCATGGAAGCTACCTTTGAGACAGGACCTTCTTGTTCAAGGTCCATTCGAACATCCGAATCTGGTTTCCCTCCAACTGACGGCTTGGAGATTGAACGCTTGATTTTATCAAAGCGTGGGTTTTCAGATTCTGTAATAGATACTATGATTCAGGCTAGAAAGCCTGTAACTAGAAAAATTTACCATAAAATATGGAAAAAATATATCTGTTGGTGTGAATCTAAAGGATTCCCATGGAACAAGATAAAAATTTCTAAGATTCTATCCTTTCTACAAGAGGGTTTGGAGAAAGGATTATCTGCAAGTTCTCTGAAGGGACAGATCTCTGCTTTATCTGTTTTACTTCACAAACGGCTGGCAGCTGTGCCAGATGTTCAAGCCTTTTTTCAGGCTCTGGTTAGAATCAAGCCTGTTTACAGACCTTTGACTCCTCCCTGGAGTCTAAATCTAGTTCTTTCAGTTCTTCAAGGGTTTCCGTTTGAACCCTTACATTCCGTAGATATTAAGTTATTATCTTGGAAAGTTTTGTTTTTGGTTGCAATTTCTTCTGCTAGAAGAATTTCAGAGTTATCTGCTCTGCAGTGTTCTCCGCCCTATCTGGTGTTCCATGCAGATAAGGTGGTTTTGCGTACTAAGCCTGGTTTTCTTCCGAAAGTTGTTTCCAACAAAAATATTAACCAGGAGATAGTTGTACCTTCTTTGTGTCCGAATCCAGTTTCAAAGAAGGAACGTTTGTTACACAATTTGGACGTAGTCCGTGCTCTAAAATTCTATTTAGAGGCTACTAAAGATTTCAGACAAACATCTTCTTTGTTTGTTGTTTATTCTGGTAAAAGGAGAGGTCAAAAAGCAACTTCTACCTCTCTTTCTTTTTGTCTTAAAAGCATTATCCGATTGGCTTATGAGACTGCCGGACGGCAGCCTCCTGAAAGAGTCACAGCTCACTCCACTAGGGCTGTGGCTTCCACATGGGCCTTCAAGAACGAGGCTTCTGTTGACCAGATATGTAAGGCAGCGACTTGGTCTTCACTGCACACTTTTGCCAAATTCTACAAATTTGATACTTTTGCTTCTTCGGAGGCTATTTTTGGGAGAAAGGTTTTGCAAGCCGTGGTGCCTTCCATTTAGGTGACCTGATTTGCTCCCTCCCTTCATCCGTGTCCTAAAGCTTTGGTATTGGTTCCCACAAGTAAGGATGACGCCGTGGACCGGACACACCTATGTTGGAGAAAACAGAATTTATGCTTACCTGATAAATTACTTTCTCCAACGGTGTGTCCGGTCCACGGCCCGCCCTGGTTTTTTTAATCAGGTCTGATGAATTATTTTCTCTAACTACAGTCACCACGGTATCATATGGTTTCTCCTATGCATATTTCCTCCTGTACGTCGGTCGAATGACTGGGGTAGGCGGAGCCTAGGAGGGATCATGTGACCAGCTTTGCTGGGCTCTTTGCCATTTCCTGTTGGGGAAGAGAATATCCCACAAGTAAGGATGACGCCGTGGACCGGACACACCGTTGGAGAAAGTAATTTATCAGGTAAGCATAAATTCTGTTTTTATTTATTTAATTTGTATGCTCTTTATGAATCAGTTTAGCTTTGGAAGCCCATAAAAGACAAACTGATAATAGAACTCAGCAGTTAGGCATTTTAGTAATTATATTAATAATAGCCATTTATATAGCACTTTGCTCCAAAAGCATTTTACATCTGAAAGGAGATTAGAACTTTGACATTAGATTTTTTTTTTTATAATATAAACTTCTTGGGAACTAAACTCCTGAGTTATTCCTGGGAAGACGTTCCACATAAATACAGCAGCATGGACAAAAGATCGGGTGCCACATGTACTTTAAGAGAACCCCCTTATTAAAGAGGTAATGGTTAGAGGTCCTACAGCTAACAATGTTACTAATCATGCAGTGTAGAAATGCAGACCAATATGGAATATTATGCTTTTTTTTTTTTTACTGGCAGCCATTGCAGAGGATTGAGTATAGGAGTTAGTGGTAATACTGCAGCTTCCTGCACTATTTTAAAAGTGGTTTAGTTATTTTCCTGGAGAACCTTAATATAGTAGTTTGCTGTAGTCTAGATATCGTTTCCTATGTATCCCAAAACATGGCTGAGAGTAGTATGGTCTGAGGAAAGAAAAGCTTAAAGTGATCGTAAATCCTAGCGTTTGTGAAACGCTAGGATTTACCAATGCAACAAATAAAGGGGTATAAAATACTTCATGCTGAAAGTTCCTTTATTTTTCTGCAGCGTTTGCCGCACTGAGCGCCTCAGGCAGCCTGCGGCAGAACGCTATTTTATCACTGAGGTGATTTTAGTCAATAGTGTACTATCTATCCGGTATAATGCCAGCTGGCCAGCAGAGCTGTTGGCTAAGAGGTGGAAACGTCACCTCACTGAAAAATAGCGTTCTGCTGCGAGCAGCCTGAGGCGCTCAGAACAGCGAACGCTACAGAAAATAAAAGAGATTTCAGCATGAAGTATTATATACTTTATGACTGAAAGTCTCCTTTATTGGTTGCACTGGTAAATCCTAGTGTTTTACAAATGCTAGGATTTACTATCACTTTAATATTGAACATATATGTCTGTAGAAGCAATAAGCTTTACACTGTAGCATAATGCCTGAAGTTTGAGGAAAAGTTCACAACCAATAATCATGCCAAGTCTGCATTTGTAATCTTTTTAGGGATGTGAAACACAAATTTCTTTCATACAGCTGGTGAGAGTCCACGATCCTTTACTCATGGGAATTACTTCTCTACCACTAGGAGGAGGCCAAGATTCCCAAACCCCAAGAGCTCTATAAAACCCTCCCACATACCTCAGTCCTTAGTTTGCCTCCGTTGGAGGTGGTCGAAGAATAAAGATATATGCAGTGTTCTTCAGAGAGAGGGGCTTTCATTGCACATTGAGGCCTGGTTCCCCTCAGAGTTCAGTGCTTGTCAGAGGGATGTATCGGAATATGGTTTGTGATACAATGGTTTTGCCTCATGGGAAATCCTTTATAGGCCCTCTGTAAATTTGGTCGCAGGGACTTGTCTTCTGCCTCCCTTTGCAGATCTAAGTTATACTCCTATTTCCATTACCCATGTTGATATGTTTCAGTACTGGTGTGGCTGTCTACTACTGGCTTGTTAGAGTGTCTATGGGTAAGTATGTTTTTATCTATATACACTCATATAGCTTTATTATGGGCACTTTTATTTATTAAAAGTTTATCTATATATGTTTTTATATATTTGGACCTGGGACAGATTCTCTCTATTCCCCTTGCTTTTGGATGCGTAAATTTTGGCATGCTAAAGTTTTCGTGTGCCGGGATCTCCACACCTTTTTTCCTGTATTGGCTTCTCCAATTTTGCATTCTTGTTGGGTTAACACACTTCAGCGCGTTATTTTTCGCACATTGTGCTAGCGTTTGTTCGCATGTTAGTTTACGCTTGCCGGGTTAGTGCACATCACGGTTATTTGCATGTCGTGTTTTTAGTCCATTAAAAGGTAGTTTTTTTTTGGTGCTTTCTGCTCTTGGCAGAGCATGTTTGATTTATGAGGGGGTATAGGTTCTCCTTTTCTCAAGAGCTTCTATAAAGGGGTTGTTTTTTTATAATGCTTATCGTATTGTTCTTGGTTTTTGCTATTATGGAGCAGCGGAAATCTGTCACTAAATTTACCCTAGAAACTGATTCTTCTGTACACCTTTCTACCAATATTAAAGGGACATTAAACACTAAATACATGCTAGATAGAATGATGCATTCAAAGAAAAGATTAGTCCATGAGTAACATGTAGATGTATTTTTTTAAAGTTTCATTAGTTGTTTAAAAAGTGACAAAATAAGTGTAAAGTTTTAGTGTCTATAAAACACTGGGAGCTGCCATGTTGTAACTTGTTACCTTCTCTGCTGTGGCCAATTAGGGACAGTTATAAATAGGTCATTAGAGTGTGCAGCCAATGCAGTGTTCTGCACTTCCATTTCTAACAGGAACTGAAAAGCTCACAATTTCAGAATGGAATTACAGGCAAAGAGGACAAAATAAATAATGAAAGTATATTGCAGAGTTGTTTTATTATATACAATTTTATATTACCATCTCAAAGTGTTTAATGTCCCTTTAAGTGTGCTTATTGTAAGACAACTGAAGTTCCTTCTTCAGCTCATTTATGTGGCTCAAGCTTAGATTTGTTATGTCATTCTGATCAATCTAATGTCTGTTTCTCAAGGTAATAATGCACCTACTGTCTGGTCATTACAGGAAGATGCAGATGGAGTACCTCCAGCTATAAAGAATTACATTACATCTGCAATTACGAATGCACTAGCTGCTTTACCACCTTCAACAAGCGTAAAAGGTCATTTCAAGCTTTTCCTTCTACTAGTAATGCATGTCCTGATACTGTGGTATATTCAGATGGTGAGGTTTCCTGTATCTGATATAGAACCAGATAATTCCTCTCTTTTGTTTAAGGTTGAACATATTCGTTCTCTTTTAAAAAAGGTTTTGGTAACCTTTAGGGGTTGAAGAACCTAAACAGTCTGATAATAAACTTTGTAATTGTTTAAATTCAGTGTTTAAAACTGTTGCTAATCTCCCTGAGATTTTTTTTGCTGATGATGCAGTTTCTGATATGATTTCTATGGAATGGTCTAAACCAGTTATGTCTTTTAATCCTTTACCTACAGCTAATTTAGCGTTATGGAAAACTGTTCCTAAGGTGGATGGAGCCACTTCCACTCTAGCTAAAAACACTACTCTCCTTTTGGAAGACAGTAGTTCTTTCTATGGAGGTCTTGCCGCCAGCAGTGTGACCATGCTATTTTAACAAGCCTGCATGAGGGAGGCTGCAAGACCACGCTATTGAAAAACCACATAAACCCTTGAAGACCAGCGATGTACAGGGTACATTACGGTCGTTAAGGGTTTAAAGACCCTTTAGACAGAAAATTGTAATCTTTTCTAAGAAGGTTCTTTTTACATACTGGCTATTTTCTTAGACCTGCTGTTTATATTGCTGATGTAGCTGCAGCTTCTACTTTCTGGTTAGGCAGCCTTGCTCAGCAGTTTTCTTCTGACCCTGATAGTTCAAATCTGTTAAGTTTGCCTCAAAGTGCAAATTCTTATATTTGTGATGCTGTATTTGATAATATGAAATTTAATGTGAAAAGCATGTCTTTGGTTATTCTTGCCAGGGTGGCCTTGTGGCTTAAATCCAGGAATGCTGACATAGTGTACACATCTAGATTGTTTTCTCTTTCCTTTCAAGGAAATAAATTATTTGGGTCTGATTTAGATTCTATTATTTCTACTATTACCGGGGCTAAAGGAGCTTTCTCCAACATAGGTGTGTCCGGTCCACGGCGTCATCCTTACTTGTGGGATATTCTCCTCCCCAACAGGAAATGGCAAAGAGCCCAGCAAAGCTGGTCACATGATCCCTCCTAGGCTCCGCCTTCCCTAGTCATTCTCTTTGCCGTTGTACAGGCAACATCTCCACGGAGATGGCTTAGAGTTTTTTGGTGTTTAACTGTAGTTTTTATTATTCAATCAAGAGTTTGTTATTTTAAAATAGTGCTGGTATGTACTATTTACTCTGAAACAGAAAAGAGATGAAGATTTCTGTTTGTAAGAGGAAAATGATTTTAGCAACCGTTACTAAAATCGATGGCTGTTTCCACACAGGACTGTTGAGAGGAATTAACTTCAGTTGGGGGAAACAGTGAGCAGACTTTTGCTGCTTGAGGTATGACACATTTCTAACAAGACGATGTAATGCTGGAAGCTGTCATTTTCCCTATGGGATCCGGTAAGCCATTTTTATTACATAAAGAAAAAAAGGGCTTCACAAGGGCTTTTAAGACTGTAGACATTTTCTGGGCTAAAACGATTGATATATAAGCATATTTTATACTTCATAGCTTTGAGGAATTATTTTATTCTTGGGAATTATGTAAAATAACCGTCAGGCACTGTATTGGACACCTTATTCTCTAGGGGCTTTCCCTAATCATAGGCAGAGCCTCATTTTCGCGCCTCTATTGCGCACTTGTTTTTGGGAAGCATGACATGCAGATGCATGTGTGAGGAGCTCTGATACATAGAAAAGACTTTCTGAAGGCGTCATTTGGTATCGTATTCCCCTTTGGGCTTGGTTGGGTCTCAGCAAAGCAGATACCAGGGACTGTAAAGGGGTTAAATATAAAAACGGCTCCGGTTCCGTTATTTTAAGGGTTAAAGCTTTCAAATTTGGTGTGCAATACTTTTAAGGCTTTAAGACACTGTGGTGAAATTTTGGTGAATTTTGAACAATTCCTTCATACTTTTTCACATTTGCAGTAATAAAGTGTGTTCAGTTTAAAATTTAAAGTGACAGTAACGGTTTTATTTTAAAACGTTTTTTGTACTTTGTTATCAAGTTTATGCCTGTTTAACATGTCTGAACTACCAGATAGACTGTGTTCTGTATGTGGGGAAGCCAAGGTTCCTTCTCATTTAAATAGATGTGATTTATGTGACACAAAATTTAGAGAAAATGATGCCCAAGATGATTCCTCAAGTGAGGGGAGTAAGCATGGTACTGCATCATCCCCTCCTTCGTCTACACCAGTCTTGCCCACACAGGAGGCCCCTAGTACATCTAGTGCGCCAATACTCCTTACTATGCAACAATTAACGGCTGTAATGGATAATTCTATCAAAAACATTTTAGCCAAAATGCCCACTTATCAGCGAAAGCGCGACTGCTCTGTTTTAGAAAATACTGAAGAGCATGAGGACGCTGATGATATTGGTTCTGAAGTGCCCCTACACCAGTCTGAGGGGGCCAGGGAGGTTTTGTCTGAGGGAGAAATTTCAGATTCAGGGAAAATTTCTCAACAAGCTGAACCTGATGTGATTACATTTAAATTTAAATTGGAACATCTCCGCGCCCTGCTTAAGGAGGTGTTATCTACTCTGGATGATTGTGAGAATTTGGTCATTCCAGAGAAATTATGTAAAATGGACAAGTTCCTAGAGGTCCCGGGGCCCCCCGAAGCTTTTCCTATACCCAAGCGGGTGGCGGACATTGTAAATAAAGAATGGGAAAGGCCCGGCATACCTTTCGTCCCTCCCCCTATATTTAAGAAATTGTTTCCTATGGTCGACCCCAGAAAGGACTTATGGCAGACAGTCCCCAAGGTCGAGGGGGCGGTTTCTACTCTAAACAAACGCACCACTATACCCATAGAAGATAGTTGTGCTTTCAAAGATCCTATGGATAAAAAATTAGAGGGTTTGCTTAAAAAGATGTTTGTTCAGCAAGGTTACCTTCTACAACCAATTTCATGCATTGTTCCTGTCACTACAGCAGCGTGTTTCTGGTTCGATGAACTAGAAAAGGCGCTCAATAAAGATTCTTCTTATGAGGAGATTTTGGACAGAATTCATGCTCTCAAATTGGCTAACTCTTTCACCCTAGACGCCACTTTGCAATTGGCTAGATTAGCGGCGAAAAATTCTGGGTTTGCTATTGTGGCGCGCAGAGCGCTTTGGCTAAAATCTTGGTCAGCGGATGCGTCTTCCAAGAACAAATTGCTTAACATTCCTTTCAAGGGGAAAACGCTGTTTGGCCCTGACTTGAAAGAGATTATTTCTGATATCACTGGGGGCAAGGGCCACGCCCTTCCTCAGGATAGGTCTTTCAAGGCCAAAAATAAACCTAATTTTCGTCCCTTTCGCAGAAACGGACCAGCCCCAAGTGCTACGTCCTCTAAGCAAGAGGGTAATACTTCTCAAGCCAAGCCAGCCTGGAGGCCAATGCAAGGCTGGAACAAAGGTAAGCAGGCCAAGAAACCTGCCACTGCTACCAAGACAGCATGAGATGTTGGCCCCCGATCCGGGACCGGATCTGGTGGGGGGCAGACTCTCTCTCTTCGCTCAGGCTTGGGCAAGAGATGTTCTGGATCCTTGGGCGCTAGAAATAGTCTCCCAAGGTTATCTTCTGGAATTCAAGGGGCTTCCCCCAAGGGGGAGGTTCCACAGGTCTCAATTGTCTTCAGACCACATAAAAAAACAGGCATTCTTACATTGTGTAGAAGACCTGTTAAAAATGGGAGTGATTCATCCTGTTCCATTAGGAGAACAAGGGATGGGGTTCTACTCCAATCTGTTCGTAGTTCCCAAAAAAGAGGGAACATTCAGACCAATCTTAGATCTCAAGATCCTAAACAAGTTTCTCAAGGTTCCATCGTTCAAAATGGAAACCATTCGAACAATTCTTCCTTCCATCCAGGAAGGTCAATTCATGACCACGGTGGATTTAAAGGATGCGTATCTACATATTCCTATCCACAAGGAACATCATCGGTTCCTAAGGTTCGCATTTCTGGACAAGCATTACCAGTTTGTGGCACTTCCGTTCGGATTAGCCACTGCTCCAAGAATTTTCACAAAGGTACTAGGGTCCCTTCTAGCGGTGCTAAGACCAAGGGGCATTGCAGTAGTACCTTACTTGGACGACATACTGATTCAAGCGTCGTCCCTTCCACAAGCAAAGGCTCACACGGACATTGTCCTGGCCTTTCTCAGATCTCACGGGTGGAAAGTGAACGTAGAAAAAAGTTCTCTATCTCCGTCAACAAGGGTTCCCTTCTTGGGAACAATAATAGACTCCTTAGAAATGAGGATTTTTCTGACAGAGGCCAGAAAATCAAAACTTCTAAACTCTTGTCAAATACTTCATTCTGTTCCTCTTCCTTCCATAGCGCAGTGCATGGAAGTAATAGGTTTGATGGTAGCGGCAATGGACATAGTTCCTTTTGAGCGAATTCATCTAAGACCATTACAACTGTGCATGCTCAGTCAGTGGAATGGGGACTATACAGACTTGTCTCCGACGATACAAGTAGATCAGAGGACCAGAGATTCACTCCGTTGGTGGCTGTCCCTGGACAACCTGTCACAGGGGATGAGCTTCCGCAGACCAGAGTGGGTCATTGTCACGACCGACGCCAGTCTGGTGGGCTGGGGCGCGGTCTGGGGACCCCTGAAAGCTCAGGGTCTTTGGTCTCGGGAAGAATCTCTTCTCCCGATAAATATTCTGGAACTGAGAGCGATATTCAATGCTCTCAAGGCTTGGCCTCAGCTAGCAAAGGCCAAGTTCATACGGTTTCAATCAGACAACATGACGACTGTTGCGTACATCAACTATCAGGGGGGAACAAGGAGTTCCCTGGCGATGGAAGAAGTGACCAAAATCATTCAATGGGCGGAGACTCACTCCTGCCACTTGTCTGCAATCCACATCCCAGGAGTGGAAAATTGGGAAGCGGATTTTCTGAGTCGTCAGACATTTCATCCGGGGGAGTGGGAACTCCATCCGGAAATCTTTGCCCAAATTACTCAATTGTGGGGCATTCCAGACATGGATCTGATGGCCTCTCGTCAGAACTTCAAGGTTCCTTGCTACGGGTCCAGATCCAGGGATCCCAAGGCGACTCTAGTAGATGCACTAGTAGCACCTTGGACCTTCAAACTAGCTTATGTATTCCCGCCGTTTCCTCTCATCCCCAGGCTGGTAGCCAGGATCAATCAGGAGAGGGCATCGGTGATCTTGATAGCTCCTGCGTGGCCACGCAGGACTTGGTATGCAGACCTGGTGAATATGTCATCGGCTCCACCATGGAAGCTACCTTTGAGACGAGACCTTCTTGTTCAAGGTCCGTTCGAACATCCGAATCTGGTCTCACTCCAACTGACTGCTTGGAGATTGAACGCTTGATCTTATCAAAGCGAGGGTTCTCAGATTCTGTCATTGATACTCTTGTTCAGGCAAGAAAGCCTGTAACTAGAAAAATCTACCACAAAATATGGAAAAAATATTTCTCCAACATAGGTGTGTCCGGTCCACGGCGTCATCCTTACTTGTGGGATATTCTCTTCCCCAACAGGAAATGGCAAAGAGCCCAGCAAAGCTGGTCACATGATCCCTCCTAGGCTCCGCCTACCCCAGTCATTCTCTTTGCCGTTGTACAGGCAACATCTCCACGGAGATGGCTTAGAGTTTTTTAGTGTTTAACTGTAGTTTTTATTATTCAATCAAGAGTTTGTTATTTTGAAATAGTGCTGGTATGTACTATTTACTCAGAAACAGAAAAGTGATGAAGAATTCTGTTTGTATGAGGAAAATGATTTTAGCAACCGTCACTAAAATCCATGGCTGTTCCACACAGGACTGTTGAGAGCAATTAACTTCAGTTGGGGGAACAGTGAGCAGTCTCTTGCTGCTTGAGGTATGACACATTCTAACAAGACGATGTAATGCTGGAAGCTGTCATTTTCCCTATGGGATCCGGTAAGCCATGTTTATTACGATCGTAAATAAGGGCTTCACAAGGGCTTATTAAGACTGTAGACTTTTTCTGGGCTAAATCGATTCATTATTAAATACATATTTAGCCTTGAGGAATCATTTTATCTGGGTATTTTGATATAATAATATCGGCAGGCACTGTTTTAGACACCTTATTCTTTAGGGGCTTTCCCAAAGCATAGGCAGAACCTCATTTTCGCGCCGGTGTTGCGCACTTGTTTTTGAGAGGCATGGCATGCAGTCGCATGTGAGAGGAGCTCTGATACTTAGAAAAGACTTTCTGAAGGCGTCATTTGGTATCGTATTCCCCTTTGGGCTTGGTTGGGTCTCAGCAAAGCAGATACCAGGGACTGTAAAGGGGTTAAAGTTCAAAACGGCTCCGGTTCCGTTATTTTAAGGGTTAAAGCTTCCAAATTTGGTGTGCAATACTTTTAAGGCTTTAAGACACTGTGGTGAAAATTTGGTGAATTTTGACCAATTCCTTCATGTTTTTTCGCAATTGCAGTAATAAAGTGTGTTCAGTTTAAAATTTAAAGTGACAGTAACGGTTTTATTTTAAAACGTTTTTTGTACCTTGTTATCAAGTTTATGCCTGTTTAACATGTCTGAACTACCAGATAGACTGTGTTCTGAATGTGGGGAAGCCAGAATTCCTATTCATTTAAATAAATGTGATTTATATGACAATGATGCCCAAGATGATTCCTCAAGTGAGGGGAGTAAGCATGGTACTGCATCATTCCCTCCTTCGTCTACACGAGTCTTGCCCACTCAGGAGGCCCCTAGTACATCTAGCGCGCCAATACTCCTTACTATGCAACAATTAACGGCTGTAATGGATAATTCTGTCAAAAACATTTTAGCCAAAATGAACACTTATCAGCGTAAGCGCGACTGCTCTGTTTTAGATACTGAAGAGCATGACGACGCTGATAATAATATTTCTGAAGGGCCCCTAACCCAGTCTGATGGGGCCAGGGAGGTTTTGTCTGAGGGAGAAATTACTGATTCAGGGAACATTTCTCAACAAGCTGAACCTGATGTGATTACATTTAAATTTAAGTTGGAACATCTCCGCATTCTGCTTAAGGAGGTATTATCCACTCTGGATGATTGTGACAAGTTGGTCATCCCAGAGAAACTATGTAAAATGGACAAGTTCCTAGAGGTGCCGGGGCTCCCAGAAGCTTTTCCTATACCCAAGCGGGTGGCGGACATTGTTAATAAAGAATGGGAAAGGCCCGGTATTCCTTTCGTCCCTCCCCCCATATTTAAAAAATTGTTTCCTATGGTCGACCCCAGAAAGGACTTATGGCAGACAGTCCCCAAGGTCGAGGGAGCGGTTTCCACTTTAAACAAACGCACCACTATACCCATAGAGGATAGTTGTGCTTTCAAAGATCCTATGGATAAAAAATTAGAAGGTTTGCTTAAAAAGATGTTTGTTCAGCAGGGTTACCTTCTACAACCAATTTCATGCATTGTCCCTGTCGCTACAGCCGCATGTTTCTGGTTCGATGAGCTGATAAAGGCGGTTGATAGTGATTCTCCTCCTTATGAGGAGATTATGGACAGAATCAATGCTCTCAAATTGGCTAATTCTTTCACCCTAGACGCCACTTTGCAATTGGCGAGGTTAGCGGCTAAGAATTCTGGGTTTGCTATTGTGGCGCGCAGAGCGCTTTGGTTGAAATCTTGGTCGGCTGATGCGTCTTCCAAGAACAAGCTACTTAACATTCCTTTCAAGGGGAAAACGCTGTTTGGCCCTGACTTGAAAGAGATTATCTCTGATATCACTGGGGGTAAGGGCCACGCCCTTCCTCAGGATCGGCCTTTCAAGGCAAAAAATAAACCTAATTTTCGTCCCTTTCGTAGAAACGGACCAGCCCAAGGTGCTACGTCCTCTAAGCAAGAGGGTAATACTTCTCAAGCCAAGCCAGCTTGGAGACCAATGCAAGGCTGGAACAAGGGAAAGCAGGCCAAGAAACCTGCCACTGCTACCAAGACAGCATGAAATGTTGGCCCCCGATCCGGGACCGGATCTGGTGGGGGGCAGACTCTCTCTCTTCGCTCAGGCTTGGGCAAGAGATGTTCTGGATCCTTGGGCGCTAGAAATAGTCTCCCAAGGTTATCTTCTGGAATTCAAGGGACTTCCCCCAAGGGGGAGGTTCCACAGGTCTCAGTTGTCTTCAGACCACATAAAACAACAGGCATTCTTACATTGTGTAGAAGACCTGTTAAGAATGGGAGTGATTCATCCTGTTCCATTAAGAGAACAAGGGATGGGGTTCTACTCCAATCTGTTCATAGTTCCCAAAAAAGAGGGAACGTTCAGACCAATCTTAGATCTCAAGATCTTAAACAAGTTTCTCAAGGTTCCATCGTTCAAGATTGAAACCATTCGAACTATTCTTCCTTCCATCCAGGAAGGTCAATTCATGACCACAGTGGATTTAAAGGATGCGTATCTACATATTCCTATCCACAAGGAACATCATCGGTTCCTAAGGTTCGCATTCCTGGACAAGCATTACCAGTTCGTGGCGCTTCCTTTCGGATTAGCCACTGCTCCAAGGATTTTCACAAAGGTACTAGGGTCCCTTCTAGCTGTGCTAAGACCAAGGGGCATTGCTGTAGTACCTTACTTGGACGACATTCTGATTCAAGCGTCGTCCCTTCCTCAAGCAAAGGCTCACACGGACATTGTCCTGGCCTTTCTCAGATCTCACGGATGGAAAGTGAACGTGGAAAAGAGTTCTCTATCTCCGTCAACAAGGGTTCCCTTCTTGGGAACAATAATAGACTCCTTAGAAATGAGGATTTTTCTGACAGAGGCCAGAAAAACAAAACTTCTAGACTCTTGTCGGATACTTCATTCCGTTCCTCTTCCTTCCATAGCGCAGTGCATGGAAGTGATCGGTTTGATGGTAGCGGCAATGGACATAGTTCCTTTTGCGCGCATTCATCTAAGACCATTACAACTGTGCATGCTCAGTCAGTGGAATGGGGACTATACAGACTTGTCTCCGAAGATACAAGTAAATCAGAGGACCAGAGACTCACTCCGTTGGTGGCTGTCCCTGGACAACCTGTCACAAGGGATGACATTCCGCAGACCGGAGTGGGTCATCGTCACGACCGACGCCAGTCTGATGGGCTGGGGCGTGGTCTGGGGATCCCTGAAAGCTCAGGGTCTTTGGTCTCGGGAAGAATCTCTTCTACCGATAAATATTCTGGAACTGAGAGCGATATTCAATGCTCTCAAGGCTTGGCCTCAGCTAGCGAGGGCCAAGTTCATACGGTTTCAATCAGACAACATGACAACTGTTGCGTACATCAACCATCAGGGGGGAACAAGGAGTTCCCTAGCGATGGAAGAAGTGACCAAAATCATTCTATGGGCGGAGTCTCACTCCTGCCACCTGTCTGCTATCCACATCCCAGGAGTGGAAAATTGGGAAGCGGATTTTCTGAGTCGTCAGACATTGCATCCGGGGGAGTGGGAACTCCATCCGGAAATCTTTGCCCAAGTCACTCAGCTGTGGGGCATTCCAGACATGGATCTGATGGCCTCTCGTCAGAACTTCAAAGTTCCTTGCTACGGGTCCAGATCCAGGGATCCCAAGGCGGCTCTAGTGGATGCACTAGTAGCACCTTGGACCTTCAAACTAGCTTATGTGTTCCCGCCGTTTCCTCTCATCCCCAGGCTGGTAGCCAGGATCAATCAGGAGAGGGCGTCGGTGATCTTGATAGCTCCTGCGTGGCCACGCAGGACTTGGTATGCAGATCTGGTGAATATGTCATCGCCTCCACCTTGGAAGCTACCTTTGAGACGAGACCTTCTTGTTCAGGGTCCGTTCGAACATCCGAATCTGGTTTCACTCCAGCTGACTGCTTGGAGATTGAACGCTTGATCTTATCGAAGCGAGGGTTCTCAGATTCTGTTATCGATACTCTTGTTCAGGCCAGAAAGCCTGTAACTAGAAAGATTTACCACAAAATTTGGAAAAAATATATCTGTTGGTGTGAATCTAAAGGATTCCCTTGGGACAAGGTTAAGATTCCTAAGATTCTATCCTTCCTTCAAGAAGGATTGGAAAAAGGATTATCTGCTAGTTCCCTGAAGGGACAGATTTCTGCCTTGTCTGTGTTACTTCACAAAAAGCTGGCAGCTGTGCCAGATGTTCAAGCCTTTGTTCAGGCTCTGGTTAGAATTAAGCCTGTTTACAAACCTTTGACTCCTCCTTGGAGTCTCAACTTAGTTCTTTCAGTTCTTCAGGGGGTTCCGTTTGAACCCTTACATTCCGTTGATATTAAGTTATTATCTTGGAAAGTTTTGTTTTTAGTTGCAATTTCTTCTGCTAGAAGAGTTTCAGAATTATCTGCTCTGCAGTGTTCTCCTCCTTATCTGGTGTTCCATGCAGATAAGGTGGTTTTACGTACTAAACCTGGTTTTCTTCCAAAAGTTGTTTCTAACAAAAACATTAACCAGGAGATTATCGTACCTTCTCTGTGTCCGAAACCAGTTTCAAAGAAGGAACGTTTGTTGCACAATTTGGATGTTGTTCGCGCTCTAAAATTCTATTTAGATGCTACAAAGGATTTTAGACAAACATCTTCCTTGTTTGTTGTTTATTCCGGTAAAAGGAGAGGTCAAAAAGCAACTTCTACCTCTCTCTCTTTTTGGATTAAAAGCATCATCAGATTGGCTTACGAGACTGCCGGACGGCAGCCTCCCGAAAGAATCACGGCTCATTCCACTAGGGCTGTGGCTTCCACATGGGCCTTCAAGAACGAGGCTTCTGTTGATCAGATATGTAGGGCAGCGACTTGGTCTTCACTGCACACTTTTACCAAATTTTACAAGTTTGATACTTTTGCTTCTTCTGAGGCTATTTTTGGGAGAAAGGTTTTGCAAGCCGTGGTGCCTTCCATTTAGGTGACCTGATTTGCTCCCTCCCTTCATCCGTGTCCTAAAGCTTTGGTATTGGTTCCCACAAGTAAGGATGACGCCGTGGACCGGACACACCTATGTTGGAGAAAACAGAATTTATGTTTACCTGATAAATTACTTTCTCCAACGGTGTGTCCGGTCCACGGCCCGCCCTGGTTTTTTTAATCAGGTCTGATAATTTATTTTCTTTAACTACAGTCACCACGGTACCATATGGTTTCTCCTATGCAAATATTCCTCCTTAACGTCGGTCGAATGACTGGGGTTGGCGGAGCCTAGGAGGGATCATGTGACCAGCTTTGCTGGGCTCTTTGCCATTTCCTGTTGGGGAAGAGAATATCCCACAAGTAAGGATGACGCCGTGGACCGGACACACCGTTGGAGAAAGTAATTTATCAGGTAAACATAAATTCTGTTATCTGTTGGTGTGAATCTAAAGGATTCCCTTGGGACAAGATAAAAATTCCTAAGATTCTATCCTTTCTTCAAGAAGGTTTGGAGAAAGGATTATCTGCAAGTTCTTTGAAGGGACAGATTTCTGCCTTATCTGTGTTACTTCACAAAAAGCTGGCAGCTGTGCCAGATGTTCAAGCCTTTGTTCAGGCTCTGGTTAGAATCAAGCCTGTTTACAAACCTTTGACTCCTCCTTGGAGTCTCAATTTAGTTCTTTCAGTTCTTCAGGGGGTTCCGTTTGAACCCTTACATTCCGTTGATATTAAGTTATTATCTTGGAAAGTTTTGTTTTTGGTTGCAATTTCTTCTGCTAGAAGAGTTTCAGAATTATCTGCTCTGCAGTGTTCTCCTCCTTATCTGGTGTTCCATGCAGATAAGGTGGTTTTGCGTACTAAACCTGGTTTTCTTCCGAAAGTTGTTTCTAACAAAAACATTAACCAGGAGATAGTCGTGCCTTCTTTGTGTCCGAATCCAGTTTCAAAGAAGGAACGTTTGTTGCACAATTTGGATGTAGTTCGTGCTCTAAAATTCTATTTAGATGCTACAAAGGATTTTAGACAAACATCTTCCTTGTTTGTTGTTTATTCTGGTAAAAGGAGAGGTCAAAAAGCAACTTCTACCTCTCTCTCTTTTTGGATTAAAAGCATCATCAGATTGGCTTACGAGACTGCCGGACGGCAGCCTCCTGAAAGAATCACAGCTCATTCCACTAGGGCTGTGGCTTCCACATGGGCCTTCAAGAACGAGGCTTCTGTTGATCAGATATGTAAGGCAGCGACTTGGTCTTCACTGCACACTTTTACTAAATTTTACAAATTTGATACTTTTGCTTCTTCTGAGGCTATTTTTGGGAGAAAGGTTTTGCAAGCCGTGGTGCCTTCCATCTAGGTGACCTGATTTGCTCCCTCCCTTCATCCGTGTCCTAAAGCTTTGGTATTGGTTCCCACAAGTAAGGATGACGCCGTGGACCGGACACACCTATGTTGGAGAAAACAGAATTTATGTTTACCTGATAAATTACTTTCTCCAACGGTGTGTCCGGTCCACGGCCCGCCCTGGTTTTTTAATCAGGTCTGATAATTTATTTTCTTTAACTACAGTCACCACGGTATCATATGATTTCTCCTATGCAAATATTCCTCCTTTACGTCGGTTGAATGACTGGGGAAGGCGGAGCCTAGGAGGGATCATGTGACCAGCTTTGCTGGGCTCTTTGCCATTTCCTGTTGGGGAGGAGAATATCCCACAAGTAAGGATGACGCCGTGGACCGGACACACCGTTGGAGAAAGTAATTTATCAGGTAAACATAAATTCTGTTTTTCTTCCCCAGTATAAGAAACCAACAGGAAAATTTCAAGCTCCTAATTGTTTTCATTCCTTTCATCAGAGTAAAGAACAGAAAAATAACTCCTTTAAGAAGCAAGGTTCCTTTGGTTCAGTCTGGAGGCCTAATGCTAATTGGAACACTGAACCCAAATTTTTTCTTTCGTGATTCAGGTAGAGCATGCACTTTTAAGTAACTTTCTAATTTACTCCTA
This sequence comes from Bombina bombina, assembly GCF_027579735.1. Classification (NCBI taxonomy): domain Eukaryota; kingdom Metazoa; phylum Chordata; class Amphibia; order Anura; family Bombinatoridae; genus Bombina; species Bombina bombina. The sequence goes on from NC_069500.1 coordinate 1,186,342,464, forward strand.
TTATCAGTTTTCTTTGTTCTCTTGCTAGCTTTATTTGAAAAAGAAGGCATCTAAGCTTTTTTTTTGGTTCAGAAATGTGGACAGCATTTTTTTATTGGTGGATGAATTTATCCACCAATCAGCAAGAACAAACCAGGTTGTTCACCAAAAATGGGCCAGCATCTAAACTTTAATTCATGCATTTCAAATAAAGATACCAAGAGAATGAAGTAAATTTGATAATAGGAGTAAATTAGAAAGTTGCTTAAAATTGCATGCCCTATCTGAATCACAAATTAAAATTTTTTGGGTTCAGTGTCCCTTTAAAAAGTCTGTTTCAGCCTCCAAGACCGCATGAAGGTGCGGTCCCTGATCCAGCATGTGAATAGTAGGGATTTGTTTGCCCTATCCTATTGTTCCAGTTTTTTAAAAACCTTTTAAATTAATTTTTTTTAATAAATCCTATCTTTTTACATTCTAATTTGGAACTGCTACTGATCATTTCTACTAAACACACCGCCTCTATTCCCATCATTGGGACTGTTCCTGCTTAATGTGGGGGCCTTGGGTATCACCAGCATCACTTGCCTGACCTCCTGAAGCTGATTACCTGGACAGTCTACCTTTCCAGTCCTAGAAGGGTGTTCCTGGAGACACGCTGGAAGTATCAGCAAGCTGGGTTGCTGTTGAGTACCCAGTCCACGCCTAATAGCACTGTCTGAGTGCTCCTGCAGAATGTGAGTACCCTGTTGTGGGCTTGTTTTTATCTCACCCATCTGTTTTATTGGTACACACAAAGCGCCTCTCTTTTGTTCTCTTTTTCTCTTGTAAAGGTGTATCCAGTCCACGGGTTCATCCATTACTTGTGGGATATTCTCCTTCCCAACAGGAAGCTGCAAGAGGATACCCACAGCAGAGCTGTCTATATAGCACCTCCCCTAACTGCCACCCCCAGTCATTCTCTTGCACCTCTCGACAAGAAAGGAAGTATCAAGAGAGATGTGGTGACTTAGTGTAGTTTTTACCTTCAATCAAAAGTTTGTTATTTTTAAACGGTACCGGCGTTGTACTGTTTTTACTCTCAGGCAGAAATTGGAAGAAGACTTCTGCCTTGAGGTTTGATGATCTTAGCGGTTTGTAACTAAGGTCCATTGCTGTTCTCACACATAACTGAAGAGTATGGAAAGAAAACTTCAGTTGGGGGGACGGTCTGCAGATTGCCTGCTTTGAGGTATGTTCAGTATATTTTTTTCTAGAGAGATGATAAGGTCTAGAAAATACTGACAGTGCCTGGTATATTTAAGGTAAGCCTGATACAGTGATTTAACAACAACTGGGATCGTGCTTGCAAAAAGGGATAATATTCGTGTTAAAACCTATATTACTTAGTGTAAAAACGTTTGCATGATTTATAAATAAAAACGTTTTTTCTCTGAGGGTGATAAATCTTTATTTGGGGCCTAATTTCCACATGGCTTGTTAGATTACTTCTAGGAGTACTTTTTTAAGGCCCTCTGACTTTGAGTGCATGGTGGGAGGGGCCTATTTTCGTTTTCAGTCGGAGACATCCAGCTTTCCTGAAGGAGTCCTCTGGCTTATAGGGCCTCTATAGAGGGTTTTGTTCCTGCAAAAATCATTTTTAAGGTATGGGACTGATCCACCCAGTTCCAAAGGAGGAACAGGGGCAGGGCTTCTATTCAAATCTGTTTATAGTTCCCAAGAAAGAGGGAACTTTCAGACCAATCTTGGATCTCAAGATCCTAAACAAATTTCTCAGGGTCCCATCCTTCAAGATGGAGACTATTCGAACCATCCTACCTATGATCCAGGAGGGTCAATATATGACTACCGTGGATTTAAAGGATGCTTATCTACATATTCCGATACACAGGGATCATCATCGGTTTCTCAGGTTCGCCTTCCTAGACAGGCATTACCAGTTTGTGGCTCTTCCCTTTGGGTTAGCCACGGCACCAAGAATCTTTACGAAGGTTCTAGGGTCCCTTCTGGCGGTTCTAAGACCGCGGGGTATAGCAGTAGCCCCTTACCTAGACAACATCCTGATACAGGCGTCAACTTTTCAAATCGCCAGGTCCCATACGGACATTGTTCTGGTATTCCTAAGGTCTCACTGGTGGAAGGAGAACGAAGGAAAGAGTTCTCTCTCACCTCTCACAAGAGTTTCCTTCCCAGGAACTCTGATAGATTCAGTAGAAATGAAGATTTATCTGACAGAGGTCAGGTTGTCAAAACTTCTAACTTCCTGCCGTGCTCTTTATTCCATTTCTCGTCCGTCAGTGGCTCAGTGTATGGAGGTAATTGGATTAATGGTAGCGGCAATGGACATAGTTCCGTTTGCCCGCCTACATCTCAGACCACTGCAGCTTTGCATGCTCAATCAGTGGAATGGGGATTACACAGATTTGTCCCCTCTACTAAATCTGGAGACCAGGGATTCTCTTCTCTGGTCGCTATCTCGGGTCCATCTGTCCAAGGGAATGAGTTTCCGCAGGCCAGAATGGACTATAGTAACGACAGATGCCAGCCTTCTGGGCTGGAGTGCAGTCTGGAACTCCCTGAAGGCTCAGGGTTCGTGGATTCAGGAGGAGGCCCTCCTTCCGATAAACATTCTGGAACTAAGAGCGATATTCAATGCTCTTCAGGCTTGGCCTCAGCTAGCTGCGGTCAAGTTCATCAGATTTCAGTCGGACAACATCACGACTGTAGCCTATATTAACCATCAGGGGGGAACAAGGAGCCCCCTGGCAATGTTGGAGGTTTCAAAGATAATTCTATGGGCAGAGGTTCACTCTTGCCATCTCTCAGCTATCTATATCCCAGGAGTAGAGAACTGGGAGGCGGATTTTCTAAGTCGGCAGACTTTTCATCCGGGGGAGTGGGAGCTCCATCCGGAGGTATTTGCCCAGTTGATCCAACTTTGGGGCAAACCAGAACTGGATCTCATGGTGTCTCGTCAGAACGCCAAGCTTCCTTGTTACGGGTCCAGGTCCAGGGTTCCCAAGCCAGCACTGATAGATGCTCTAGCAGCGCCCTGGTCCTTCAGCCTGGCTTATGTGTTTCCACCGTTTCCTCTGCTCCCTCGTCTGATTGCCAAGATCAAGCAGGAGAGAGCTTCAGTGATCTTGATAGCCCCTGCGTGGCCATGCAGGACTTGGTATGCAGATCTGGTGGACATGTCATCCTTTCCACCATGGACTCTGCCGCTAAGGCAGGACCTTCTACTTCAAGGTCCCTTCAAACATCCAAATCTAATTTCTCTACGTCTGACTGCTTGGAGATTGAACGCTTGATTCTATCAAAGCGTGGTTTTTCCAAATCGGTCATTGATATCTTAATTCAGGCTCGAAAGCCTGTCACCAGGAAAATCTATCATAAGATATGGTGTAAATATCTTCATTGGTGTGAATCCAAGGGTTACTCATGGAGTAAGGTCAGGATTCCTAGGATATTATCTTTTCTCCAAGAAGGATTGGAGAAGGGTTTGTCAGCTAGTTCCTTAAAGGGACAGATTTCTGCTCTGTCTATTCTTTTGCACAAACGTCTGGCTGAGGTTCCAGACATTCAGGCGTTTTGTCAGGCTTTAGTTAGAATCAAGCCTGTGTTTAAACCTGTTGCTCCGCCATGGAGTTTAAATTTAGTTCTGAAAGTTCTTCAAGGGGTTCCGTTTGAACCTTTGCATTCCATAGATATTAAGCTTTTATCTTGGAAAGTTCTGTTTTTAGAAGCTATATCCTCGGCTCGAAGAGTTTCGGAGTTATCTGCTTTACAATGTGATTCCCCTTATCTGATTTTCCATGCAGATAAGGTAGTGTTACGTACCAAACCTGGGTTTCTTCCTAAGGTGGTATCTAATAAGAATATCAATCAGTAGATTGTTGTTCCTTCACTATGTACTAATCCTTCTTCAAAGAAGGAACGTCTATTACACAATCTTGATGTGGTTCGTGCTTTAAAGTTTTATTTACAAGCTACGAAGGATTTTCGTCAAACATCTGCTTTGTTTGTTGTCTACTCTGGACTTCTCTTTCTTTTTGGCTAAGAAGTATAATACGCTTAGCTTATGAGACTGCTGGCCAGCAGCCTCCTGAAAGAATTACAGCTCATTCTACTAGAGCAGTAGCTTCCACATGGGCTTTTAAACATGAGGCCTCTGTTGAACAGATTTGTAAGGCAGCGACTTGGTCTTCGCTTCATACCTTTTCTAAATTCTATAAATTTGATACTTTTGCTTCTTCGGAGGCTATTTTTGGGAGAAAGGTCTTACAGGCAGTGGTGCCTTCCGTTTAAGTTCCTGCCTTGTCCCTGCCTGGTATCCCACAAGTAATGGATGAACCCGTGGACTGGATACACCTTTACAAGAGAAAACAAAATTTATGCTTACCTGATAAATTTATTTCTCTTGTGGTGTATCCAGTCCACGGCCCGCCCTGTCATTTTAAGGCAGGTGTTTTTTGTTTTGTTTTTTAAACTACAGTCACCACTGCACCCTATAGTTTCTCCTTTTTTTTCTTGCTTGTCTTCGGTCGAATGACTGGGGCTGGCAGTTAGGGGAGGAGCTATATACAGCTCTGCTGTGGGTGTCCTCTTGCAGCTTCCTGTTGGGAAGGAGAATATCCCACAAGTAATGGATGAACCCGTGGACTGGATACACCACAAGAGAAATAAATTTATCAGGTAAGCATAAATTTTGTTTTCTTTGCCTAGATGTCTTCCCTTGTTGATGTGAGGAGAGTGCTGCTGCCGTCATACATCCATGGAATGTTTCCTGTGATCCTCTTGTGTTGGTGTCACTTTTTGGGACTGTTCCCAACTATTGACTTTTCTTTGGCTTTTACTGCTATTTGAGACATTTGATATTACATCTTGTATTCATTTTTTTATTTTTCTGTTATTATTTATATTGTGTCAGCAGTACTTTTATATCATTTATTTTTTGAGTGTGTTCTAGAGCGCCCCCTATTGAGTTATCTCTATTGAGATAGCTATTTTTAGCAGTCCCTGATCCAGTAGTTCTGGTAGGGGGCAGACTAAATCTTTTTCAGGAGGCTTGGTTTCAATCTGTCCCAGCTCCATGGGTTCAGAATATTGTTTCCCAGGGATATCGGATTGGTTTCAGAACAAGGCCCCCCCAGAGGAAGGTTTTTTTCTGTCCAATATACCAAGGAATCCTGTAAAAGCTCAGGCTTTTCTTCAATCTGTATCAGATCTGAAAAGAATGGGAGTAATTGTTCCATTTCCTTTACAGGAACAGGGAATGGGATTTTATTCAAATCTCTTCATTGTTCCAAAGAAGTAAGGCACTTTCACACCAGTCTTAGATCTAAAGACTCTCTAAACAAGTTTGTCGTCCACAATAGTTTTAAAGGATGCTTACCTTCATATTTCAATTCACCCAGAACATCACCAGTTTCTGAGGTTTGCTTTCCTTGAAAAGCATTATCAGTTTAGTGCTCTTCCATTTGGTCTAGCAACATCTCCAAGAATATTTACCAAGGTCCTGGGTGCCCTTTTGTCTGTAATCAGAGATCAGGGTATTGCAGTGTTTCCTTACCTGGACGATATCTTGGTACAGGCTTTTCCTTTAGCAGAATCTCACTCCAAACAACTATTGTTGTGTCTTCAAAGACATGATTAAAGGATTAATTTGCCCAAGAGTTGCTTGATTCCTCAGACAAGGTTTACTTTCCTTGGTTTCCAAATAGACTCAGTGTCCATGAGTCTTTCTCTAACAGAACAGAGAGAGATTAAATTGGTTCAGCCTGTCTGAAACTTCAGTCCCTCTCATTCCCTACAGTGGCCCAGTGAATGGAAGTTCTAGGTCTCATGATTGCAGCTTCAGATGCAATTCCATTTACTCGGTTCCATATGAGGCCTCTCCAGCTTTGTATGCTGCGTCAGTGGTTCAGGGATTATTCTCAGCTATCTCAAAGGATATTCTTAGATTCTAGTACAAGGCAGTCTCTGAATTGTTGGCTGAATCATCACTTTATTATTCAGTGGGCTTTTTTTGCTCGTCCTACCTGGTCTGTGATCACCACAGATGCAAGTTTTTCAGGTTGGGGAGCAGTTCTGGGGTCTCTGACCGCACAGGGGGTTTGGGTTTCTCAGGAGGCGAGTCTTCCAATTAATATTTTAGAACTCTGTGCAATTTGCAGGGCTCTTCAAGCTTGGTCTCTGTTAAAAGGGATTCTTATCTCTGTTTCCAGTCAGACAATATTACAGCAGTAGCTTATGTCAATCATCAGGGGGGAACTCACTGTTACGTGGCAATGAGGGAAGTGTCTCGAATTCTCTTTTGGGCAGAAGCAAATTCTTGCCTAATTTCTGCAGTTCACATTTCAGGAGTAAACAATTGGGATGCAGACTTTCTCAGTCATCAGTCTCTTCATCCAGGAGAGCGATCTCTTCATCAGGATGTGCTCAATATGATTGTGGACCATTGGGACCTGCCAGAGATAGATCTGATGGCCTCTAGTTTGAACAACAAACTTCCCAGGTACTTTGTGAGGTCCAGGGATCCTCTGGCAGAGGATGCTCTTTTAGTTCCTAAGTCATTTCAGCCTTCTTGAACATGCTGAGTCAAACTAATGCTGAGTCTTTGTTGGCCAGTACAACTCAACAGTTTATTGGGTAAGTAACATACAGATCAGTGGTGTGCTCTCTTAGAATCTGATGCGTTTCACACATGTGTACATATGCTTCCTCTGGTTATTCTTCCCAGAGTGATTTCAAAGATAAAGCAAAATAAGTAATTTGTATTCCTGATTGCTCCAGCATGGCCTCGCAGGATTTGGTGTGCAGATCTGGTTCAGATGTCCAGTTGTCCTCCTTGGCCTCTTCCACTGCGGTCAGGCATCCTGTCATAAGGTCCTTTTTTCCATCCGGATCTAAAGTCTCTAAACTTGATGGCATGGAAATTAAACGCTTAGTTCTGAGGCTAAATGTTCTGGTGACTAAATGCAGCCACCAATCAGCAATCGCTTTCCAGGGTGCTGAACCAAAAATGGGCCGGCTCGTAAGCTTACATTCCTGCTTTCTCAAATAAAGATACCAAATGAATGAAGAAAATTTATTATAGTAGTAAATTAGAAAGTTGCTTAAAACTGCATGTTCTATCCCAATCATGAAATAAAAAATTTGGGTTCTCTTTAAATCTTTTGATATTTTTTTTTTTAAAAAGCAGGGACATATGCTTAGGACCTGGCCCATTTCTGCAACACTATATGGCAGCAGTTTTGCAAGAATGTTATCCATCTTCAAGAATACTAGAAGGCAGGACTATTTCCTGTCATGTAGTGCTCCAGATGCCTACCTAAGTATCTCTTTAACAGAGAATATCATAGGAATGAAGACAATGTGATAATAGAAGTAAATTGGAAACTTTTTTAAGATGATATGCCCTGTCTGAATCACAAAATATATATTTTTTGGGTTTCATATCCCTATAATATTTCAAACCAGTTTGCTAACTGCATTGTCAGACTGTCTTTGCTCAACATAAAATAAATGTGTTTTGCCAGCGTTCATTTGGCATTCATCCAGTACAGCAGATTGGCAGATGATTATTGCTGCTGGGTTACTGGAGTGTTTCCTGAAGACAGATTAGTGGATCATGGGTATAACAAATAATAGGGTGCATCATTTTGTTTTATAATAATCCAACTGGAAATGCATACACATGTTTATTTCTTTTGAATGTCTATAGTTTAATTTGATATGGCCCTCCATGACTTCATTTCTCTTTTCCTTCTTAATATGAGGAGAGTCCATGGCGTCAATCCTTTCTTGTGGGAATAGAGAACCTGGCCACCAGAAGGAGGCAAAGACACCCCAGCCAAAAGCTCAAATACCTCCCCCACTTCCCTCATATCCCAGTCATTCTTTGCCTTTCGTCATAGGCGGTTGGCAGAGAAGTGTCATAAGATACGGAGTAGTTCCTTATGGAGGGCAGTACTCTTCAAAATGGGACTGGAGTTTTAAGTAGTCTTGTTGGCCTCTCAGTGAGAGTATTGACGAATGTTAGGGTCTGGAGATGCAGGGAGAGTCTTTCTGCAAACCCATCCAGACTCATATTAACAGCTCCTAAGCAATCAGTGTAGACAAGTTTCACTGCCTGCTTCTATCACTCAAGTCCATGTCAGGAGCGATGCTAAAAGACTGTCAAACTTGAGAGGCTGTGTGTCTGTTCCACGGCAGAGATTCTGGTAAGATTGTTTCATTTTTTTTATACACATATGATAACGCAAGAAGATAGGGTCACAGTGTGACTCCTTTATCTGTATGGAATCAAGGGTTAATATCTCCGGAAGGGGATTATTAAATAAGGGGGTTTATCGCATAATTTACTTTATTATGTTTTATGCTGCGACATGTGTGAGATAAGGCTCAGGCAGATGTTGGAACATACAGGTTTTACTTTAGTTTTGGGTAGCTGTGCAGCCTGTTAGGCTTGGCACGCTTTTTCCTGTAGCAGGGGCGGTCCTGCATGGCGCACCTCGTGACCGGATGTGGTCACACTGATTCCTTTTTCCTTATCATGCGGTGTACAGGAGATGAAGCAGTTTCTCTGTGGGGCCTGGGTCATAGGAGGTGGTGAGTGCCCCAGCCATTGGGGGTATAAAGGTTCCATTTATCTTTTTCTATAGTCCATTTTACAAGTGCAAGCTACGAAGGACTCTGATACGTTAGAGGGTACTCCCTCTTTACGTAAGTCTAATACCTGTCTATATTGTGAGGAGTCTACTGTATATTCACCTGCTCAATTATGTTCCACATGCTTTGAAAAAGAAATTATATCTAAGAAAGACAATATGTTTAGTACCACTGAGCCGTCCACCTCTGAGAGTCTCCGTCCCTTGAGGTGCGTTCCCTGCAGTCATCTCCTATGACACATGCAGCTTCCCATTGCAATACTAATCCTCCTTCTGGAGGGGCCCTCTTACCGCCAGACTTTACTGAACAGCTACAAACTGCAGTGTCTGTGGCCTTCAGTGCTTTACCTCGCCCTGCTAAGTGCAAGCGAAAGGTCAAATATTGCTATCCTTCCAAGGGGTCATCTACTAACTTATTGGATTTATCTGATACAAGATTATCCGCTAATGAAGACGCCTCTGATACTTCAGAGGATGCTCTTTCTGGGTTGGAATCTGCTGCCTCTAAGCCTCCAGCTGCGGAGCAACCAGACTTTAGATTTAGTATTGAACACTTACGCTTTCTGTTAAAGGAAGTTTTGACTACTTTAGAGGTTCCAGAACCTAAATTACCTGAAGTACCACAGACTTTCCCGGTTCCCGTAAAGATGGCGAATATTATTAAGAATGAATGGGAAAGACTTGGTTCTTCTTTTTCCCCTTCTTCTTCCTTTAAGAAATGATTCCCGGTTCCGGACTCTCAATTGGAGTTGTGGGGTTCCGTCCCTAAGGTGGATGGCGCTATCTCCACGCTTGCTGAACGCACTACTATCCCGCTTGAGGATAGTTCATTGTTTAAAGAGCCCATGGATAAGAAGCTAGAAACTCTGTTGAGAAAGATGTTTCAGCACACAGGATATTTGTTTCAACCGGCAGCGGCGGTTGCTGCTCTAGCTGGAGCCGCTACCTATTGGTGCGACTCTTTATCTGAATTGATCGAAGTGGAAGGTCCCCTTGACACGATCCAGGAAAGAATTAAGGCCTTAAGTGTAGCTAATTATTTTATTTGTGATGCAAATATGCAGATTATTCGCCTGAATGCCAAGGCGTCAGGTTTTTCTGTGCTAGCCTGTAGGGCACTCTGGCTGAAGTCTTGGTCTGCGGACATGACTTTAAAATCTAGACTTCTTTCCCTTCCATTTAAGGGGAAGATTCTTTTTGGTCCAGGCTTGGACTCAATCATATCCACGGTCACTGGAGGCAAAGGTGCCTTTTTACCGCAGGATAAGAAGAACAAACCTAAGGGACAGGGTCCTAATTTTCGTTCCTTTCGTTCGGATAAATCTTAACACCAGCAGTCCTCCGCAAAGCCTGAACAGTCCAAACGAACTTGGAAACCGACTCAGTCTTGGAATAAATCCAAGCAGAACAAGAAGCCTGCCGAGTCAAAGTCGGCATGAAGGGGCGGCCCACGATCCGTCTCTGGATCGTGTAGGGGGCAGACTATCTCTCTTTTTGGAGGCTTCGCTGGGGGACGTGCAAGACCCTTGAGTCCTGGGGGTCATCGCTCAGGGATACAGGATAGTTTTCAAATCTAATCCACCCAGAGGCAGATTCCTCTTGTCAAACCTGTCTTCAAGGCCAAAAAAACGAGAGGCCTTTCTAGGGTGCGTGAGGGATCTCTTCTCCTTGGGAGTAATTGTACCGGTACCTCTAGCTGAGAGAGGTCTGGGATACTACTCAAACCTTTTTGTGGTCCCAAAGAAGGGAGGGCACTTTTTGCCTGATTCTGGACCTAAAGTGCTTAAACATGTTCCTGTTGGTCCCATCATTCAAGATGGAGATGTAAAGGTCCATTCTGACCTTAATTCAGGAAGGACAGTTCATGACTATGATAGACTTGAAGGATGCTTACCTTCACGTTCCAATCCACAAGGAACACTTCAAGTTCCTAAGATTCGTGTTCCTGGACCTGCCCTTCCAGTTTGTTGCTCTTCCATTTGGTCTAGCTACTGCCTCAAGAGTCTTTACGAAGGTTCTGGGGGCTTCGTTCACAGTGGCGAGATCCAGAGGTATAGAAGTAGCGCCATATTTAGATGACATACTGGTTCAGGCACCATCCTGTTGGCTGGCAGAGGACCATTCAAACGCTCTTCTATTGCTTCTTCGATCTCATGGATGGAAGATAAACTTAGAGAAGTGTTATCTTGTTCCCAGTACCAGGGTGGAATTCCAGAGTACTATAATAGACTCCATATCCATGAGGATATTCCTTACAGCCAGAGACGTTACAAGCGAACTTCCAATTGTCTTGCCCTACAGACCTCCTTAAGGCTCTCTGTTGCCTGGTGTATGGAGGTAATTGGGCTCATGGTGTCCAGCATAGACATTCCATTCGCCAGATTCCATCTCAGACCTGTTCAGCTGTGCATGCTGAGTCAGTGGTAAGACGACCATTCAGATCTGTCGCAACAGATTTCTCTGGACAACCAGTCGAGAGAATTGCTCTCTTGGTGGCTCTGTCCAGATCACCTGTCCCAAGGGACAACCTTCTTGTGACCATCCTAGGAGATTGTGACTACGGACGTGAGTATATCAGGATGGGAAGCTGTTTGGGGTGCCAGGAAGGCACAGGGCCTGTGGACTTGAGAGGAATCTCTCCTCCTGATCAACATTTTGGAACTTCAAGCGATCTTCAATGCTCTGAAGGCTTGGCCTCTTCTGGGTTCGTACCGGTTTATCGGATTCCAAGCAGACAACATTACCTCAGTGGCTTACATCAACCATCAGGGGGGAACGAGGAGTTCCCTAGCAATGAGGGAAGTATCTTGGATTCTGGAATGGGTGGAGGCCCACAACTGTTCTCTATCAGCGATCCACATTCCCGGTATGGACAACTGGGAAGCGAATTTCCTCAGCAGACAATCCTTTTGTCCAGGGGAATGGTCTCTCCATCCTGAGGTGTTTGCAGAGTTTTGCAACAGATGGGGGACGGTTTGACCCTATCTGTTTTTTTGCACAAGAGGCTCGCTGAGCTTCCTGATGTTTAGTCTTTTGTTCAGTCTCTGGCTAGAATCAGGCCTGTGTTTAGATCCAACACTCCAACTTGGAGTTTAAATCTAGTTCCTAAAGTTTTGCAGAGGACTCCATTTGAGCCTATGCATGTGGTTGACATTCATTAAATTACTGTATTGGGAGGTTCTTTTTCTACTGGCTATTGCTTCGGCGTGCAGAATCTCTGAGATTGCTGCCTTGCAATGTTAGCCTCGTTACCTAGTTTTTCATGCTGATAAGGCTGTTCTTTGTACTGGGTTAGGTTTTCTTCCTAAGGTCGTTTCTGATTGCAACATCAATCAGGAGATTGTGGTTCCTTCCTTGTGTCCTAATCCTCCTCCTCCTTCGAAGGAACGGTTACTTCATAATTTGGATGTGGTTCGGGCTTTGAAGTTCTATTTTCAAACTACGAAGGATTTTAGACAGACTTCTTCTTTGTTTGTTGTCTATTCTGGGATGCATAGAGGGCAGAAGGCCTCTTCCACTTCCTTATCTTTTTGGTTGAGGAGTATTATTCGCTTAGCATATGAGAGAGCGGGACATAAGCCTCCTCAGAGAATTAAGGCTCATTCAACTAGAGCTGTGGCTTCCTCTTGGGCCTTTAAGAATGAGGCCTCTATGGAGCAGATTTGTAGGGCGGCTACCTGGTCCTCCTTACATACCCTTTTCAAAATTTTACAAGTTTCACGTTTTTGCTTCGGCTGAAGCAGCTTTTGGGAGAAAGGTTTTGCAGGCTGTGGTGCCCTCAGAATAGGTTCAGCCTCTCTTTTTACCCTCCCGTATTTATTCAGTGTCTTCTAGAGCTTGGGTATATGTTTCCCACAAGTAAGGAATGAAGCCATGGACTCTCCTCATATTAAGAAGAAAAACATAAATTATGCTTACCAGATCATTTCCTTCTGTATGAGGAGAGTCCACGGCCCCCGCCAGTGTTCTCTGTTGGGCGGACCTAAATTCTGGCACCCTTTATACCCTGATATTTCTCCTACTGTTCCTTGTTCCCTTGGCTGAATGACTGGGATATGAGGAAAGTAGGGGAGGTATTTGAGCCTTTGGCTGGGGTGTCTTTGCCTAATCCTGGTGGCCAGGTTCTGTATTCCCACAAGTAAGGAATGAAGCCGTGGACTCTCCTCATACAGAAGGAAAGGAAATTATCTGGTAAGAATAATTTGTTTTTGTAGTGTTTTTTTTTTAATCCAGCCCAGTTGGACCACACCAAATAACATTGTATGTGGATGTATGATATACATTTCTAGTGAGGTTTTCTCTTTAATTAGTTTTTAGACTGTTTGGGTTAACATAAAACCCAGCCACACAAATAAGTATGTAAGTTTTGTTTGAAATTCTGGGCATGTTTGAAAGATTCCATTACGCAATAGATAAGCAATACATTTATTTATTTCTTACAAAACTGTCAGTATGATGTAGGAACCCTATAAAAGAGAGATACAAAAAAAACTGCTTCTGCAAATTCTAGCACTAACACATAATAAAAAAATGTTATAGCAGTGGTCACAGAACGCTATTTTAGGAATGATTAGGTCAGTGATATTTGTCAATTTGCTGCATTCACCCTGTAGTGGAATTAATGGTTTCCATAAGCGGACTCCAGTTCATTCACTCATCATTCTTCATGTCTTGTCTGTGACAGATTATTTCCAAACTGAAGGATGAAATCGCACTGATGGAGAAGGAGCAAAGTGACCTTGATCTCCACATTTCGAGAACAGATTGGTGGTGTGAGAATCTTGGCCTGTGGAGAGCGCTTATAAACATCAGTGAGGTAAATCCTGTCACTTTACAGAGACGTCCAGAACCACTTATTACTGTGTACATAACTTGATGATACACATGTAGATTTGCAGAGTTTATTTTTAGTTGTTTTAAAGAGACATTTACAACAACATTAAGTAATTTCTTTAATTAAAGGGCCTTTTCATCTTCATGATTTTAGTGCTTTTACTCTGTTATCCTCTCCTTACTTAGTTTCATAAACTTATTTATATTGGGGATAAAAACACACGTCATTCTATCTGTTGCTTGTAAACACAATGTACAGATACCTGTATTGTATTTGGCACTGCCAGTATGCACTTTACTGTTCATGCTTACAGTGCTGAGTGTAGCAAGTAAATGAAAAACAGTTTTAGATACCATGAAAAATAACAGATTTGAAAATACTCTTTGATATAAAGATGCTTTCAAGTTTGCCCAAGATTGACCAATAAAACTAGATATAAGTAGACAACCCATGGTATTGGTCTAGGCCCATTTTTACAATTCATGCAACCAGTTAGCCATATGATGTATGCCATCTCACCATAAGTTAAATGAAGAATAATGTGTTTGCTGTGAAAATATTCTTAATTAAACTGTAAATCAAACTTATCTCTTGCTGTTGCAAACTTGCAGGTTCAAAATAGCTTGAAGACAAAGTTGTCCTACTGGCCTTTTGGCTGGGGACATCCTTATAGCCTCTGAGGAACTGGAGGCAGCTCTAATACGGAAACATTCCCCTTATAATAAAAGTAATGTAACAAAAATCGAATTCAGAAAATAATTTTGTTTTTTTATATACATTTGGTTTGATGGTTTTAGAGAACAGCAGTTAGTTTTCAAGTGCTTGCGATGAAACTTCTTTAGTCTTGTGACCAGCAAATACCAGAAATCATAGCATGTGGCATCTGAAGATATAATCTCATGAAAGCGCTACTAACATCCTCCAACTTTGTAAGTCCCAGCTACCACAACTTCCTCTGAGACTTCCAAAAGGCCACATCATATTTTCCCACTGTCTTAGACCTTCACAATTCATAACAGCAGAAAATAGGTTTGATTTGCTGCTTAGTGAAGCTTAATTCCTGGTCAAACACAATAGTCATTTAAGGTATGGACTATGGTGAGATTAAAAGTGAACCAGAAAACTCTGGGTAAGATATGCAAATGTTTGCTTTAGTGTGAGATGTATTTCTCATTTGCATGTCAGAGTTTTCTGGTTCACTTTAATCTCACCATAAGTTACATGAATACTGCATTTTGATTTGCAGCTTATTATTGCTTAATTCCAGGGCAAACTTCTATTATTCTGTATTTGTAAATTTAAAACCGCTTTGAGTCTGGGTCATCTGGCTGTGTACTTATTTGTATCCTCAGAGGAATTGGAAGTATGTCCTCCAGGATAAATGGACCCTTATGTGATATTGTATGTATATATGTATGTCTTTATGTATGTGTGTGTGTTTATATATATATCAAGTTAAAGAACCATAGGGAGAAAGTGTTACATCTCCTAAACCATAAAGGAGATTTAAACCACTAAGCAGTGAGTTAGACTGCAAAAATTATCGTAAAAACTCTATTACGAAAAGTGGGGGTGCAGGCCCTCAATTGTTATTTATATTGATAAAAGAGGAAATATTGCAAAGGAGAGGGATTACAGCACTCTTTTAAATTACCAAACTCTCATCGTCTGAAAATAGCTCACACAGCACCAGAGAAACGACCATTGAAAAGCAGTTATATATAGAGGAATCCATTCATTAGCCTAATACAAACCAGGATAGATCATGAAGCCTAAAATATGAACATTCAGTAATAACAAAACCTGTAGGACAGGTCTTTGAAACTGGTACAAGCCAACTGTCGGGAACTTACAGCCAATCTAAATACGGGTTAAAGTGATACAGTTTTGAGGCATACCCAGGTGCGGAAATTTGTTGCAGAAGTCTCAAATGGATACTTTTCCTATATTATAGGAACATTCACACTTTAAACGCAACCTTAATTAGAAGGCTTGTGAGGTTGTCTTTACCTTGTAGCCTCTACTACTTCAGCAAGTTGCTTTGGTTGAAAGTTTAAGTTACTATTTCTGGGAAGAACTCTCTAAGCCACTATATCTGACTTGGATGTTAACCAATCAAGGACATTGATCAAAGACACAGTTTTTATTTTTATGTATGCCATTTTTATGTCACACTGTTTCATGTCTTATCTCCTACAGGTTTTGTTATTACTATATGAATGTTCATATTTTAGGCTTCATGCTCTATCCTGGTCGTATTGGGCTAATAAATGTTTTTTTTTTCTTAAACGGGAAGAGTCCACAGCTGCATTCATTACTTTTGGGAATTCAGAACCTGGCCACCATGAGGAGGCAAAGATACCCCAGCCAAAGGCTTAAATACCTCCCCCACTTCCCTCATCCCCCAGTCATTCTTTGCCTTTCGTCACATGAGGTTGACAGAGAAGTGTCAGAAGTTTGAGATAGTCTCTTATGAAGGGTGGTACGCTTCGAAATGGGACTGGAGTTTTAAGTAGTCCTGTCAGCCTATCAGTGAGAGCATGGATGTAGGTTAGAGTGCGGAGATGCAGGGAGAGTCTTTCTGTGAAACCATCCTGACTCATATTAAAAGCTCCTTGGCAGAGGGGCGTGTCCCGGCTATGGCCTAAGATGGCTGCTAAACTGGGAGCTCTGTAAAAAAGAATTACAATCCGCCTTGTAATTAGGATTCTTTACATCCATCAAGAAAAAAATAGACCTTTGTGCAGTAGATAACACTTTGCTGGACTGGATTATACCTACATTGAAAGAAAAGAAGCTTCCCAGGCTAGACCGCAGAGATCTCGTGGCGGCCTACATGGAGAGAGAACGCATCGGGGAACCGGGGTAAGCAGAGTAAATACTGTGCCTCTGCATCAACTCCTCACATTGCATGCACCCTTCTGAGGAAAACCATCCAGCCTAATTTTTGGTTGTGCTGAGCAGGGGGCAGTTAGCTGGAGCGAGCAATACTGATGCTTATATTGCAGAACTATTCTACTATCTTAACATGGAGAGGGTATACTCCAGCATCAAGACCCTGATGGAAGAGCGTGAGGCGCAAATTTGTAAGAAAGTGGACCAAATTCTTACATTCCTGACCACATGATCTTTGGCATATGGTGCAGCTACGCAGCAGGAAATACAGCAGTCTGAATGGCAGTCGCCTTCCTCACACCAATCCAGTCCCACAGAATGCCTGACTACAAGAGAGAGCGGGGCGATAATGCAGAGCCTACCTAAGGCTGGTTTCTCCCTCCTGACCCTGGACTATCGCAACCCAGAGCTTCTGGAGCATATCCAGACTGATCGCAGTCCCACCAAGGCTCCCCGACAGAGGGCAGATGTGTGCGGCACGCAGGGTTCCTCACCATATGGGCGATCAAGACAAGTTACTCTGCTGTGGGCCCAGTCGACTACTTGGAGAGATGCAGCTGGCTCTCATAGACGGAAGATGGGGTCCTCCAACACATGTATCTTTAAGGGACTTAGAATCACAAACCGGGACACTCACAGTCAGCTTGACGGTATGAGCTGGTCAGTGGAAAACCCTCCCTTTGCTTTCGGCTGCCCTATCTCTTCAGGGACATTTGAACTCGTTGACAATGGCGCATACGCTGGTGCTGTGAGTATGGAGGACCGTTCTGATATTGGTTAACTTTAGGCACCTTCTCTGGCCCTAAACAAGAGCTACATCTCTGTGGTCACTGTGACTCTCTTATTGGGACTAATGACGACCTTTTGGTCTGATGTGCTACGTAAAGTTACATTCCTTTCACCAGAATGGGTGTACATAGATATATGTATGGGGGACTGCCTTGACACTATATAATCTCCTAAATCTCGTATTATTCTTGTTTGATGGACCAGATGTGTGAGGTTATATAGATGTTTTATGTCTCTTTAACCCTGCTCCACTAATATAAAATGTATTATGTGCTCCTTATTTAAATGTTAATAGACTTTGCTATCCAGCTTGGTGTGAATTTCTGGGACTTGTCTATTGTTGCATTTATATCAGGCTTGTTCCCTTCAATATATCAAGTTTAGAGAAATGTATTAATGTGGTGGGTTCCAGACCACTATGGTCCTTTATTTTAAGTGGGGGAACAATTTGTACCTTTAAGCCAGTATTATTATATATCTATTAATAGATCACAGTGTATTTAGGGATTCTACCTATGTTCTTATATTCTGTTATGCATTCAGGATACCCTCAGATACCTATATATTTCACTCTTGTGTATATACTACTTATTTTACTTACTATAGGCTCGCAGGACATGTCTCAATGTGTATTTACTTTGGTAGTCCACTGACCATATGTGATAGTTTATGTGAGGAACTAAGCGGGGAATGGCACATGATATCTGTATATTACAGTATTTATGCTAACTATCTGTGTTTAACTATACCATAATTTCACAAGTATGTCTCCTTAGATACAATACCATCTTGGCCTAACATAACCTCTACTAATTATTCAGTTTGCAATGGAAGCCTCCTTGGGTAGTAGCCTGCCTCAGCTTGATTTGTTATATTTGCACCTCCGCTTGTGGGGCTTACCTCTATAGGCTTCCACGTGGCCTATATTTTATTGCATTAAATCTACCACAAGATCTAATTAAATATTTTTGCTGGGTCTCTTTATCTCATAGATTTTTTTATAGTCTTATAGTAGACTCAATGTACTGTCTGAGGCCGAGATAGTACGAATAGCATATAATCCTCCCTCAATCCTCTTGTAATACATAGAGATCCCATGCAAAATTCTACTATTACTTGTGGTTTTATTATGCCTTAAGCTTATTAACCTAAATAGATGTATAGGGAGCTTGTATAATATAGTAGGATCCACCTTTCTCGACCCCCTGAAGAGGCTTCAGCCTTTACCCTAGAACGCATATTATTCACTATAACTACTTCCAAAAGAGGTTCACCTTGTTCTGCTTTAGCATATATTTAAGTATTAGCTCTGTGGCTGAGTCCTGAGCATTGGTATTCTTCTTTACTTAATAGTAGCCCCAAGTCTTTGGTAGTTATAGCTCTCTGCTTGACTTCCTATGGGAAGGGCCCAAAAATTCACCCCGAAATTATTGTGTTAAGCTAATTATTTCCTATTTCGACGAGTGCTTTAAAGCTGCAGCTACTTGCTCACATGTCAATGGTCTAATACCCTCACACAACTTTATAGAAGCACATTTATAGATATCAGTTTATGGCTTAGGTGTGGCCTATCAGGTTCTCATAAAGTATATAAAAAAAGCTACTTATTTCCTATTTTGATAAAGGCACTACAGCTGCATTTTCAGATGTTAAAGGTTATAATTTAACCTTACAGATTATATAAAATGGTACTAACGCGTTGGGTCTTAGATAGGCCCTGATGATATATTCCCCAACATTTACCCCATTTCTGTGGGGGTATGCTTCATCTTAATTTTTGCATATAAAAGGGGGGTCTTGTGATACAAACGTATAAAGTTCATAATAATGATTAAAAAATTAGGTTTGTCACCTGAGATCCAAAAGTGGTCTCCTTTGTTGAATTTAACCTCCTATAGTGTAGATAGTTCCTATTGAGGCCCAAAAGTGACCTCGTGTGACATCAGGGAGGTGTAATGATCATCAGGCATATTAGTTGCATACCTTATGTCTGTACCTCTTGTCTGGAATATGTAGTGTATATTGGAAATATGTGGTACTATGATGTATTTCTCACCATTACTATGTTTTATTGTTTTGTATTATATGTATGCCTTGTAACAATCCTCAGATAAAAATTATTTAAAAAAAAAAAAAAAAAAAGCTCCTTGGCAATCGGCGTGGACGAGTTTCGCTGCCTGCCTTTATTCACTCAAGTTCATGTCAGAGGCGAGGCTACTATCTGTCACACTTGAAGGGCCGTGTTCCTGTTCCAATGCGTAGATTCCGGTAAGATCGTTTCATTTTAATTAATTTGTGAATGTGATGTTAACAAGAAGGTAGAGTCCCAGTGGGACTCCTTTTATCTTAAAATAGGAATCATGGGTTAATATCCTCTGAGTGGGGTTATTGAACAGGGGGGACTTTAATAATGTTTATGTGGTTCTATCTGCGGATGTGTACTAATACTTTAGGCTCATGGCTTTTTGGAAAATTAAGGCCTTATCATCAATTGGTGCAATCTTTAGATTTACGCGCTCTTTTTATGACTTGCACGGTGCACCTCGTGACCGTGTGCGGTTACGTTGTTTTTCACTTCCGTATGCTAATTGTGTGGCGACAGAGAGAATCTGCTCGTTGGTTGTCTGGTTCACAGGAGGTGGTGAGTGCCCCAGCCATTGGGGATGTAAAAAGGGTGCCAGTTAGTGTTTGTCATTTTTGTTATCCCAAGATGGAGGATTCTTATTTCTTTCATGTAATTGGCAAGAGTCCATGAGCTAGTGACGTATGGGATTTACAATCCTACCAGGAGGGGCAAAGTTTCCCAAACCTCAAAATGCCTATAAATACACCCCTCACCACACCCACAATTCAGTTTTACAAACTTTGCCTCCTATGCAGGTGGTGAAGTAAGTTTGTGCTTGATTTTCTTCGTTGATATGCGCTTCTCAGCATTTTGAATCCCGATTCCTCTCAGAGTACAGCGTTTGTCAGAGGGATGTGAAGGGAGTATCACCTATTGATTCTATGGTTTTCCTCATGGGAAATCTTTTCGAAGGTTCTCTGTTATCGGTCGTAGAGATTCATCTCCTACCTCCCTTTTCAGATCGACAATATACTCTCATATTCCATTACCTCTAATGATACTGTTTCAGTACTGGTTTGGCTATCTGCTTTATGTGGATGGGTGTCTTTAGGTAAGTATGTTTTCATTACTTAAGACACTCTCAGCTATGGTTTGGCACTTTATGTATTATTATACATTTTTAAATATATGTATTGTACTTATATTTGCCATGAGTCAGGTTTATGTATATTTCCATTTACAGACTATCAGTTTCAAAATTGGGAAACATATTTAGGGAGTTATTTTTTATTACATGGGGTATAGTCTTTTCTTCAAATTTGATTGCTTTTTCATTAATTTTCTCGGGCAAAATTAGGCTTGCGAGGTCGCAAAATGCTGATATTTATTGCGTAATTCTTGGCGCAATAATTTCTCCAACATAGGTGTGTCCGGTCCACGGCGTCATCCTTACTTGTGGGATATTCTCCTCCCCAACAGGAAATGGCAAAGAGCCCAGCAAAGCTGGTCACATGATCCCTCCTAGGCTCCGCCTACCCCAGTCATTCTCTTTGCCGTTGTACAGGCAACATCTCCACGGAGATGGCTTAGAGTTTTTTAGTGTTTAACTGTAGTTTTTCATTATTCAATCAAGAGTTTGTTATTTTCAAATAGTGCTGGTACGTACTATTTACTCAGAAACAGAAAAGAGATGAAGAATTCTGTTTGTATGAGGAAAATGATTTTAGCAACCGTAACTAAAATCCATGGCTGTTCCACACAGGACTGTTGAGAGCAATTAACTTCAGTTGGGGGAACAGTTTGCAGTCTCTTGCTGCTTGAGGTATGACACATTCTAACAAGACGATGTAATGCTGGAAGCTGTCATTTTCCCTATGGGATCCGGTAAGCCATGTTTATTACGATTGTAAATAAGGGCTTCACAAGGGCTTATTTAAACTGTAGACTTTTTTTGGGCTAAATCGATTGATATTAACACTTATTTAGCCTTGAGGAATCATTTATTCTGGGTATTTTGATTTAATAATATCGGCAGGCACTGTTTTAGACACCTTATTCTTTAGGGGCTTTCCCAAAGCATAGGCAGAGTCTCATTTTCGCGCCGGTGTTGCGCACTTGTTTTTGAGAGGCATGGCATGCAGTCGCATGTGAGAGGAGCTCTGATACTCATAAAAGACTTCTGAAGGCGTCATTTGGTATCGTATTCCCCTTTGGGTTTGGTTGGGTCTCAGCAAAGCAGATACCAGGGACTGTAAAGGGGTTTAAAGCTTAAAACGGCTCCGGTTCCGTTATTTTAAGGGTTAAAGCTTCCAAAATTGGTGTGCAATATTTTCAAGGCTTTAAGACGCTGTGGTGAAAATTTGGTGAATTTTGAACAATTCCTTCATGTTTTTTCGCAATTGCAGTAATAAAGTGTGTTCAGTTTAAAATTTAAAGTGACAGTAACGATTTTATTTTAAAACGTTTTTTGTACTTTCTGATCAAGTTTATGCCTGTTTAACATGTCTGAACTACCAGATAGACTGTGTTCTGAATGTGGGGAAGCCAGAATTCCTATTCATTTAAATAAATGTGATTTATGTGATAATGACAATGATGCCCAAGATGATTCCTCAAGTGAGGGGAGTAAGCATGGTACTGCATCATTCCCTCCTTCGTCTACACGAGTCTTGCCCACTCAGGAGGCCCCTAGTACATCTAGCGCGCCAATACTCCTTACTATGCAACAATTAACGGCTGTAATGGATAATTCTGTCAAAAACATTTTAGCCAAAATGAACCCTTGTCAGCGTAAGCGTGGATGCTCTGTTTTAGTTACTGAAGAGCATGACGACGCTGATATTAATATCTCTGAAGGGCCCCTAACCCAATCTGAGGGGGCCAGGGAGGTTTTGTCTGAGGGAGAAATTACTGATTTAGGGAACATTTCTCAGCAGGCTGAATCTGATGTGATTACATTTAAATTTAAATTGGAACATCTCCGCATTTTGCTGAAGGAGGTATTATCCACTCTGGATGATTGTGAAAATTTAGTCATCCCAGAGAAACTATGTAAAATGGACAAGTTCCTAGAGGTGCCGGGGCTCCCAGAAGCTTTTCCTATACCCAAGCGGGTGGCGGACATTGTTAATAAAGAATGGGAAAGGCCCGGTATTCCTTTCGTCCCTCCCCCCATATTTAAAAAATTGTTTCCTATGGTCGACCCCAGAAAGGACTTATGGCAGTCAGTCCCCAAGGTCGAGGGAGCGGTTTCTACTTTAAACAAACGCACCACTATTCCCATAGAGGATAGTTGTGCTTTCAAAGATCCTATGGATAAAAAATTAGAAGGTTTGCTTAAAAAGATGTTTGTTCAGCAGGGTTACCTTCTACAACCCATTTCATGCATTGTCCCTGTCACTACAGCCGCATATTTCTGGTTTGATGAACTGCTTAAGGTGCTCGATAGTGACTCTCCTCCTTATGAGGAGATTATGGACAGAATCAATGCTCTCAAATTGGCTAATTCTTTCACTCTAGACGCCTCTTTGCAATTGGCTAAGTTAGCGGCTAAGAACTCTGGGTTTGCTATTGTGGCGCGCAGAGCGCTTTGGTTGAAATCTTGGTCGGCTGATGCGTCTTCCAAGAACAAGCTACTAAACATTCCTTTCAAGGGGAAAACGCTGTTTGGTCCTGACTTGAAAGAGATTATCTCTGATATCACTGGGGGTAAGGGCCACGCCCTTCCTCAGGATCGGCCCTTCAAGGCAAAAAATAGACCTAATTTTCGTCCCTTTCGTAAAAACGGACCAGCCCAAGGTGCTACGTCCTCTAAGCAAGAGGGTAATACTTCTCAGGCCAAGCCAGCTTGGAGACCAATGCAAGGCTGGAACAAGGGAAAGCAGGCCAAGAAACCTGCCACTGCTACCAAGACAGCATGAAATATTGGCCCCCGATCCGGGACCGGATCTGGTGGGGGGCAGACTCTCTCTCTTCGCTCAGGCTTGGGCAAGAGATGTTCTGGATCCTTGGGCGCTAGAAATAGTCTCCCAGGGTTATCTTCTGGAATTCAAGGGACTTCCCCCAAGGGGGAGGTTCCACAAGTCGCAGTTGTCTTCAGACCACATAAAAAGACAGGCGTTCTTACATTGTGTAGAAGACCTGTTAAAAATGGGAGTGATTCATCCTGTTCCATTAAGAGAACAAGGGATGGGGTTCTACTCCAATCTGTTCGTAGTTCCCAAAAAAGAGGGAACGTTCAGACCAATCCTAGATCTCAAGATCTTAAACAAATTTCTCAAGGTCCCATCGTTCAAGATGGAAACCATTCGAACTATCCTTCCTTCCATCCAGGAAGGTCAATTTATGACCACGGTGGATTTAAAGGATGCGTATCTACATATTCCTATCCACAAGGAACATCATCGGTTCCTAAGGTTTGCATTCCTGGACAAACATTACCAGTTCGTGGCGCTTCCTTTCGGATTAGCCACTGCTCCAAGGATTTTCACAAAGGTACTAGGGTCCCTTCTAGCGGTGCTAAGACCAAGGGGCATTGCAGTAGTACCTTACCTGGACGACATTCTGATTCAAGCGTCGTCCCTTCCTCAAGCAAAGGCTCACACGGACATTGTCCTGGCCTTTCTCAGATCTCACGGCTGGAAAGTGAACGTGGAAAAGAGTTCTCTATCCCCGTCAACAAGGGTTCCCTTCTTGGGAACAATTATAGACTCCTTAGAAATGAGGATCTTTCTAACAGAGGCCAGAAAAACAAAGCTTCTGGACTCTTGTCGGATACTTCATTCCGTTCCTCTTCCTTCCATAGCTCAGTGCATGGAAGTGATCGGGTTGATGGTGGCGGCGATGGACATAGTTCCTTTTGCGCGCATTCATCTAAGACCATTACAACTGTGCATGCTCAGTCAGTGGAATGGGGACTATACAGACTTGTCTCCGAAGATACAAGTAAATCAGAGGACCAGAGACTCACTCCGTTGGTGGCTGTCCCTGGACAATCTGTCTCAAGGGATGATGTTCCACAGACCAGAGTGGGTCATTGTCACGACCGACGCCAGTCTGATAGGCTGGGGCGCGGTCTGGGGATCCCTGAAAGCTCAGGGTCTTTGGTCTCGGGAAGAATCTCTTCTACCGATAAATATTCTGGAACTGAGAGCGATATTCAATGCGCTCCAGGCCTGGCCCCAGCTTGCGAGGACCAGGTTCATACGGTTTCAATCAGACAACATGACGACTGTTGCGTACATCAACCATCAGGGGGGAACAAGGAGTTCCCTAGCGATGGAAGAAGTAACCAAAATTATTCTTTGGGCGGAGTCTCACTCCTGCCACCTGTCTGCTATCCACATCCCAGGAGTGGAAAATTGGGAAGCGGATTTTCTGAGTCGTCAGACATTGCATCCGGGGGAGTGGGAACTCCATCCGGAAATCTTTGCCCGAGTCACTCACCTGTGGGGCATTCCAGACATGGATCTGATGGCCTCTCGTCAGAACTTCAAAGTTCCTTGCTACGGGGCCAGATCCAGGGATCCCAAGGCGGCTCTAGTGCATGCACTAGTAGCACCTTGGACCTTCAAACTAGCTTATGTGTTCCCGCCATTTCCTCTCATCCCCAGGCTGATAGCCAGGATCAAGCAGGAGAGGGCGTCGGTGATCTTGATAGCTCCTGCGTGGCCACGCAGGACTTGGTATGCAGATCTGGTGAATATGTCATCGGCTCCACCTTGGAGGCTACCTTTGAGACGAGACCTTCTTGTTCAGGGTCCGTTCGAACATCCGAATCTGGTTTCACTCCAGCTGACTGCTTGGAGATTGAACGCTTGATTTTATCGAAGCGAGGATTCTCAGATTCTGTGATCGATACTCTTGTTCAGGCCAGAAAGCCTGTGACTAGAAAGATTTACCACAAAATTTGGAAAAAATATATCTGTTGGTGTGAATCTAAAGGATTCCCTTGGGACAAGGTTAAGATTCCTAGGATTCTATCCTTCCTTCAAGAAGGATTGGAAAAAGGATTATCTGCAAGTTCCCTGAAGGGACAGATTTCTGCCTTGTCGGTATTACTTCACAAAAAGCTGGCAGCTGTGCCAGATGTTCAAGCCTTTGTTCAGGCTCTGGTTAGAATCAAGCCTGTTTACAAACCTTTGACTCCTCCTTGGAGTCTCAATTTAGTTCTTTCAGTTCTTCAGGGGGTTCCGTTTGAACCCTTACATTCCGTTGATATTAAGTTATTATCTTGGAAAGTTTTGTTTTTAGTTGCGATTTCTTCTGCTAGAAGAGTCTCAGAATTATCTGCTCTGCAGTGTTCTCCTCCTTATCTGGTGTTCCATGCAGATAAGGTGGTTTTACGTACTAAACCTGGTTTTCTTCCAAAAGTTGTTTCTAACAAAAACATTAACCAGGAGATTATCGTACCTTCTCTGTGTCCAAAACCAGTTTCAAAGAAGGAACGTTTGTTGCACAATTTGGATGTTGTTCGCGCTCTAAAATTCTATTTAGATGCTACAAAGGATTTTAGACAAACATCTTCCTTGTTTGTTGTTTATTCAGGTAAAAGGAGAGGTCAAAAGGCAACTTCTACCTCTCTCTCTTTTTGGATTAAAAGCATCATCAGATTGGCTTACGAGACTGCCGGACGGCAGCCTCCCGAAAGAATCACAGCTCATTCCACTAGGGCTGTGGCTTCCACATGGGCCTTCAAGAACGAGGCTTCTGTTGATCAGATATGTAGGGCAGCGACTTGGTCTTCACTGCACACTTTTACCAAATTTTACAAGTTTGATACTTTTGCTTCTTCTGAGGCTATTTTTGGGAGAAAGGTTTTGCAAGCCGTGGTGCCTTCCATTTAGGTGACCTGATTTGCTCCCTCCCTTCATCCGTGTCCTAAAGCTTTGGTATTGGTTCCCACAAGTAAGGATGACGCCGTGGACCGGACACACCTATGTTGGAGAAAACAGAATTTATGTTTACCTGATAAATTTCTTTCTCCAACGGTGTGTCCGGTCCACGGCCCGCCCTGGTTTTTTTTTTTTAATCAGGTCTGATATTTTATTTTCTTTAACTACAGTCACCACGGTACCATATGGTTTCTCCTATGCAAATATTCCTCCTTAACGTCGGTCGAATGACTGGGGTAGGCGGAGCCTAGGAGGGATCATGTGACCAGCTTTGCTGGGCTCTTTGCCATTTCCTGTTGGGGAGGAGAATATCCCACAAGTAAGGATGACGCCGTGGACCGGACACACCGTTGGAGAAAGAAATTTATCAGGTAAACATAAATTCTGTTTTTTTGGCGCAAAGGTACGTTCGGTGACGCAAATTCGTCATTTCTGGCGTCTTGACGACAGGTTTCCTTACACAAGGTTGTGTCAGCCATGACGCGAGTTGCGTCATTTCCAGATAATTTTTGCGCAAATTTTTTTTATTTTGCGTTGTGCGTCATACTTGGCGCCAAATAATTTATTTATTTAAACCCCAATTCCTATATGCATCTTGCTCTTTTTTATGCTCAGAGGACTATGCTGTTTGCATTTTTTTCCCATTCCTGAAACTGCCATATAAGGAAATTGACAATTTTGCTTTATATGTTGTTGTTTTTTTTCTCTTACATTTGCAAGATGTCTCAATCTGATCCTGTCTTAGAAACCACTGTTGGAATCCTGCTGCCTGATAACAGTTCTACCAAAGATAAGTGTATCTGTTGTAAGTTAGTGGAGATTATATCTCCAGCTGTAGTATGCAGAGAATGTATCCTTCAGTACTAGTATAATGCCTGTTGTTCTTTCAACATCTGATGTACATGATATCTCTGTGAATATAAAAGATTTTTACTGCTGATGCGATTTAGAAGGCTTTGTCTGCTATTCCTCCTTCTAATAAACATAAAAGGTCTTTTAAAACTTCTCATAAAGTTGATGAAATTTCAAATGACCGACAACATACTGAATTATCCTCCTCTGATGAGGATCTATCTGGTTCAGAAGATCCTTCCTCAGATATTGACACTGACAAATCTACTTATCTCTTTAAGATGGAGTATATTCGTAAAGAAGTGTTGGTTACTTTGGATATTGAGGATTCTAGTCCTCTTGTTATTAAAATTAGTAAACGTTTAAATACTGTTTACAAACCTCCAGTGGTTTCTCCAGAGGTTTTTCCAGTTCCTGATGCTATTTCTGATATGATTTCTAAGGAATAGAATAGGCCTAGTACTTCTTCTATTTCTTCTTTTAGGTTTAAGACGTTGTATCCTTTGCCAGCAGCTAGAGAAAAAAATCCCCCAAAGTTGATGGGGCTATTTCTACTCTTACCAAACGTACTACTATTCCTATGAGAGAGTACTTTTTTTAAGGTTCCTTTAGATAGGAAACTTGAATCTTATCTAAGGAAAGCTTATTTATTTTATGGCTATATTCTTAGGCCTGCTATATCCATGGCTGATGTGGCAGCTGCATCAACTTTTTGGTTGGAAAGCTTAGCAACAGGAAACAGATTTTTATTTGTCTAGCATTGTTTGCTTGCTTCATCATGCTAATCATTTTATCTGTGATGCTATTTTTGATATAATCAAAATTGATGTTAAATCTATGTCTTTAGCTATTTTAGCTAGAAGAGCTTTGTGGCTTAAATATTGGAATGCTGACATGGTATCTAAGGCTAGATTACTGTCTCTTTCTTTCCAAGGTAATCATGTATTTGGTTCTCAGTTGGATTAAATTATCTCAACTATCACTGGGGCGAAGTGAGTTTTTTTGCCTCAGGATATAATCCTAAGGGTAAATCTAAAACCTTCTAATCGTTTTCGTTCTTTTCGACAGAATAAGGAACAGAAAGCCAATCCTTCCCCCAAAGAATCTGGTTCCAATTGGAAACCTTCTTCAAGTTGGAATAGATCCAAGCCCTTTAAGAAACCAAAGCTAGCCCCCAAGTCTGCATGAAGGTGCAGCCCTCATTTCAGCTCAGCTGGTGGGGGGCAGATTGAATTTTTTTCCAAAACATTTGGACAGATTCTGTCCAAAATCAGTGGATTCAGAATATTGCCTCTCAAGGGTATTGAATAGGATTCAGAGTAAGACCTCCTGTTAGAAGATTTTTTTCTCTCACACATCCCAGTAAATCCAGTGAAGGCTCAGGCTTTTCTGAAGTGTGTTTCAGATCTGGAGCTTTCAGGGGTAATCATACCAGTTCCGTTTCAGGAACAGGGTCTGGTGTTTTATTCAAATCTATTCATTGTCCCAAAGAAAGAAAATGTATTCAGGCTAGTTCTGGATCTGAAATTTTGAATCGTTTTGTAAGAGTGTCATCTTTCAAATGGTAACTATAAGGACTATTCTGCCTTTTGTTCAGCAAGGTCATTATATGTCCACGATAGACTTACAGGGTGCATATCTTCATATTCCGATTCATCCAGACCACTATCGGTTTCTGAGATTATCTTTTCTAGACAAGCATTACCAATTTGTCGCTTTTCCATTTGGCCTAGCGACAGCTCCAAGTTTTTTCTCAAAGGTTCTTGGTGTCCTACTCTCTGTATTCAGAGAACAGGGTATTGCGGTGTTCCTTATTTGGATGATATCTTGGTACTAGCTCAGTCTTTACAGTAGGCTGAATCTCACACAAATCAACCAGTATTGTTTCTACAAAGACATGGTTGGAGGATCAATTTACCGGAAAGTTCCTTGATTCTTCTGACAAGGGTCACCTTTTTTGGTTTCTAGATAGATTCAGTGTCCATGACTCTGTCTCTAACAGGCAAGAGAAAAATGAAATTGGTTTCAGCTTGTCAAAACCTTCAGTCTCGATCATTCCCTTTGCTTGTTTGCATATAAGGCCTCTTCAGCTTTGTATGCTTGATCAATGGTGCAGGGATTATACAAGGATATCAGTCAATATCCTTAAATACCAACATTCGACTCTCTTGGTTAGACCACCATCGTTTAGTTCAAGGGGCTTATTTTGTTCGTCCAACCTGGACTGTAATCACAACAGATGCAAGTCTTTCAGGTTAGGGCGCTGTCTGGGGATCTCTGACAACACAAGGAGTTTGGAAACCTCAAGAGGCGAGGTTACCAATTAATATTTTAGAACTTCGTGCTTTTTTCAGGGCTCTTCAGGTTTGGCCTCTGTTGAAGAGAGAATCATTTATTTGTTTTCAGACAGACAATATCACAACTGTGGCTTATGTCAATCATCAGGGTGGGACTCCTAGTTATGAAAGAAGTATCTTGGATACTTTCTTGGGCGGAATCCAGCTCTTGTCTAATTTCTGCAGTACATATCCCAGTCAATTGGGAAGCGGATTATCTCAGCCGTCAGACTTTACATCCGGGGGAGTGGTCTCTCCATCCAGATGTGTTTTTTTCAGATTGTTCAGATGTGGGGTCTTCCAGAAATAGATCTGATGGCTTCCCATCTAAACAAGAAACTTCCCAGGTACTTGTTCAGTTCCTGGGATCCTCAGACGGAGTCAATGTTAGCAGTTCTTTGGTTTTACCAACCTGCTTATATTTTCCCGCCTTTAGTTCTTCCAAGAGTGATCTCCAAGATCATCATGAAACAATCGTTTGTGTTTCTGGTAGTACCAGCATGGCCTCACAGGTTTTGGTATGCGGCTCTTGTTCGGATGTCCAGTTGCCAACCTTGGCCACTTCCTTTAAGACCAGACCTTTTGTCTCAAGGTCCGTTTTTCCAGCAGGATCTCAAATCTTTAAATTTGAAGGTATGGAAATTGAACGCTTAGTGCTTAGTCATAGAGGTTTCTCTGACTCAGTGATTAATACTATGTTAAAGGCTCGTAAATCTGTTTCTAGGAAGATTTATTGTTGAGTTTGAAAGACTTTTATTTTACAGTTTCTTCAGGATGGTTTGGATAAGGGTTTGTCTGCAAGTTCCTTGAAGGGACAAAGCTCTGCTCTTTCTGTTTTATTTCACAGAAAGATTGCTAAGCTTCCTGGTCCATATGAAGCCTGTCATTAAATCTTTTCTGGTTCTAGGAAAGGTCAGAAAACTTCTGCCATTTCCTTGGCATCTTGGTTAAAGCTTTTGATTCATCAGGCTTATTTGGAGTCGGGTCAGGCCCCGCCTCAGAGATTCACAGCTCATTCTACTAGATCAGTCTCCACTTCATGATCTCTTAAGAATGAAGCTTCAGTTGATCAGATTTGCAAAGCAGCAACTTGGTCTTCTTTGCATACATTTACTAAATTCTACCATTTTGATGTGTTTGCCTCTTCGGCAGCAGTTTTTGACAGAAAGGTTTTTCAGGCAGCTGTTTCAGTTTGATTCCTCTGCTTATGTTTTATGTTTTTTCTTTTCAATTATGAGAAAAACATATTTTTTGGTTGTGGATTTAATTTTTTCAGCGGAAAATGGCTGTTTTTATTTTATCCCTCCCTCTCTAGTGACTTTTCTGTGGAGTACCACATCTTGGGTATTAATATCCCATACGTCACTAGCTCATGCCAATTACATTAATGAAAATATAATTTATGTAAGAACTTACCTGATAAATTAATTTCTTTCATATTGCCAAGAGTCCATGAGACCCACCCTGTTTTTGGTGGTTATGATTTTTTGTATAAAGCACAATTATATTTCCAGTTCCTTTTTTGATGCTTTCTACTCCTTTCTTTATCACCCCACTACTTGGCTATTCGTTAAACTGAATTGTGGGTGTGGTGAGGGTGTATTTATAGGCATTTTGAGGTTTGGGAAACTTTGCCCCTCCTGGTAGGATTGTATATCCCATAAGTCACTAGCTCATGGACTCTTGTCAATATGAAAGAAATTAATTTATATTTTAGAGACGGATGTCTCCGATGCGTCTTGTGATAAATATCAAAATTGGCTCGGGTTATCCATGCCCATCAGTTATATTCCGATTGCCATTCCAGAGTACTCTCTTCTCCCGATTCAGGGTCCTCAGAGTGCGTTGAGCCATCCGCCTCCGAGGATTCCCAGAACTTTCCTTTGCTACGCAAGCAGGTGTCCCTGTAGCTTTTACTCCTCCAGAAGGTGGCTTGTTTCCTCCAGAGGTTACGGCACGGTTCCGTATGGCCATATCCATGGCGTTGGCTCATTTGTATCTTCCAAGTGAAATATTTTTAAAATACTGTACGTGTTCTGTCAACCAGGGCCCGTCAGGCATGGGATCGCCCGAATTAGTTCGGCCTCCTGGGGTAGCGTGGGCCTCTGAAGCTTTATGGGCCCAAACCTTGGAGACGGAGTCGTTTCTCGATCCGGCGAGCAATAATTTTGCCTTCCATTATAGGTTGGCACATCTTCGTGTCCTTCTACGACATGTTTTGGTGTTGCTAGAGGATCCCAGTCCTAGTGGGCCAAGGGATCCGAGGCCTTAGATGCCGGATGGCAAACTGGGTTAGACGCTTGGGGATGAAGCTAATCTCCTTTGATGTCTCAGTTTTTCTTTCTTTATTTTATGTATCGGATCCCGTTCTGAGCTTGGGTGAAGGGGGCCTCTGATCGGCTGGTCCGGTTGGCGTACCTTTTTTCCTTGGGCGTTCACCCACGGGTGCTGCCTTACTTTTATTTTTGATCCGGATAGGATGTATTTGATTTGTTTGTATAAGCTCACGTCTGATATAACTTCCATTTTGGGAACGTTCTTTCTCTGGAACTGATACTTGCAATTTGGTGGTTCCTCTGAAGTTGCGCACTTTGGTTAAGACCGAGGTTATGTTTTCTAGTCATATTATCGAACCTTCGGGTCGATTTTCCTTGGACCTTAGACAGTTCTAGAGTGTTCTTGTACCAGGCAGGTACTGGTCGGGCGCTGTCTACTGTTTCTTGGGTTCATGTCACCCTTGTGGTGCCGATTATCCTGTCGGATTCTAAAAGATGTCTTTTAATGGCCTAGTGATATGTGCTATGTTCTCAGGTCCTGCTACAGAGTATGGGGCCTGGGCCGTAGATCCAGTGCTTCCAGTAGGTAAGTTGGGAGCTCCGATATAAGTTGGTTCTTTCTGGAATATTGCTTGAGATCCGTGACAGACTTTTTCAGACATCATCGGGTTCCTAGGGTCCCTGGAGACACAGAACCATAGGTTTCCATTCCTTTGGAATCTGGAGATGTGATTGACTTCCAGAGGTCTAGTATCTGGTGGACGATTTGCGTCTTTACTTGCGGTATCTCCGGATGATGAATCTGTGGCCTAGTCGCATTACTTTTGCAGTGGCGATGTTTCCTTCCCTCCCATTTTGGGTTGGGTAAATGTTCTGGAAGTGCGGGCATGTCCTTCTTCCTTTTTCTTAGTGTTTTGTTTGCTCTAGTACAAAGAGTGCAGGGGCCACCCTGCCCTTCTACCAGGAGCTGCGAGGCTCTCGTTGTTATTCCATTCCAAGGATGTCTGAAGACCGATCCTACAAGGATCTCTGGAGATATGATTAAGGGCAATTGAGCCCGAAACGTCATGTTTTTCCTCCTGGTACTGAATAAAGTTTGTAAACAGTCTACCTTGGTTGTGCTGCTGAATTTATAGACTTTATGATTGTTTGGAGTCTTTAAGCAGTGGCTCCTTCAGCTTGCACACCGATAGCCACTGGTGCTGGAGAATATATCGCTTTACGGATCTCTGGAGATTGTCGTCTTCTCAAGATATGAACTGCCCCCTGTCATACCATGGTCTTTAGACTCTTGGATGCTATCCGTCGATCTTATTGCAGATCTAGCCCTTCGGGCTTAAGGGTAGGAGGTCTGGGTCAGTTGCAGTCTTTTTGCCTGTCTGGGTCAGGAAATAGACCATTTATAGTCTCCAGTGTGTGGGTCAGGTCGTTAGGCCTGTCTACATGGATTTCCTTGCATTCCAGGGGTACTGGTTGCCCTTTTTTTCTAAACCAGTGGGGAGTCTTTTTCAGACTCCTGGGTTTGTGTATGTTGCTAGGTTCTTTACATCTAAGGATTTATATGGCGGAAGGCACTGTCTGGGTGCACTCTTAACCAAAGGAGGCAGCTTATGGCTTCCTCAGGAGCTTTAGATCTTCAGATCAGTTCCGTTTTTGAGGACTCCAGCTTAGGACCATGTCTCTTGCCTGGAACGGATATGGATGGTCCTCGTTAACCTTTAGGGTTTGGTTCTCCCGCGTGTCCCTTTGGAGCGTGTGGGGGTTTCTGACTCTCATGGGAGATTTATATCAGCCTGAGGCTTCAGTTTGAGGTTTTTCTGAAGGATCCCTACTTGTCTGCTGGGACATCTGATGCTTCTGGTAGGCTCCAGTTGCTGTACCAACTGAACTGACAATATTGGGGTTTATTGATTACCGTTGCCTAATCCTTTTCTTCTCACCTAGGGTGAGGAAGGGGTTCTTAAGTGTTCTCCTTGATTTGGAGGTACCTCAGTATCTGGGAAGTACCCGTGGGTCCTTGTTTTCTTGCCTTGTAGGGTTTTTTCCCTTTCTTGCGTTCTCAGAATCACGTAATTGATTTCTGGTATCGGAATGATGTGCTTTCATTCCTTGAGGAGTGTTCCTTCTTTTTAAAAGGCTGCTGTGTAGGGGTCCTTGGACCCTAGCATGAGGTTCCTGTCATGGTTCAGGTTAGCCTGCCAGTTCGGTCAGGGTTCTACTCTGGGGGTTTGATTCCTTGTAGGTCCATCCTTTTTCTTCCAAGGGTCTGAGACTCTTGTTTTCTGGCTTTCACTAGCCTTTGGGCTGGGACCGTTATCCTGAAAGAAAGGCCGGGGATCATTCTGTTTTTTTTGCAGTATGGACCGTTTGCTGGTATTAAATCTGTACTCTCCTTTAATGGGGGGGGGGGACTCTTCGTGCCCATCTCTCTACTGGCGGCGTCTGCTGCCGGGATGGAATGCTCTTTGGACGGGAGTTGTTGTCGAGATTTTTCGGCACCTCGTGGGATTTGTCCCACGATGGCTCAGGATAGCTTTGCTACCTGGTGATTGGTCATCGTGAGTTTTGCTCACAGGTGTCTCTGTGCCCTCATGGAGAGTTCTATTTTAGCTGCTAGGACAGTTTTTCTGTCTCTGCTTGTCCATGCTTGTCTAGCCTGTCGAGTTTTGACTTGTCTAGGTTGCAAGGGGGAACTCGCGGGTTCTCTGGAATACCATAATTGATATGGTGTGGTGTCAGGAATATGAGAGTGACTTTACGGTCATCCTAGTGACGTTTTCTCCTGTCTATGGACTTATCTGCTGGTCCTTGTTCTCCTAAGGAATTTGTTTCCTTGGACAGTGGTCCTGTTGCAACCTCGGGTTGCTCTATGTTGGATTGGGCCCTTTGGATATCTCATGGGTCTTTTTCCCTCTCGGGGGTAGATAGGGATTTTTGACCAGTTTGGCTTGAGCCCGTGTTGGACTACTTCCCCCTCGGGGGTTGATAGAGGTTTTTTTTGCTTAGGTCAGAAATGTTTTCTGTGGGAGTTGAGTGCCGCAGGGCTAACTTCTCGGAAGCCTTAGTGCTCAGCAGACTCTGGGTCTGAGTGGGTCTGAGCACAGCTTTGCAGGTTGCGTAACTGATGAGTGGTTACCCTGGCTTCCGGTTTTTCCCTTGTCGTATGTAGTTTTTTTTTGTGGGGTGTTGAGTAATTTTAGGCTGTGGTGCCTTTCGAAGGTGCCGCCTTTTTTGTACCCACCCTTTGTTTGCATTCAGTGTCCTCTAGCTTGGGTATTGTTTTCCCAAAAGTAATGAATGCAGCTGTGGACTCTTCCGTTTAAGAAGAAAAACATAAATTATGCTTACCTGATCATTTTCTTTTCTTCTGACGGTTAGAGTCCACAGCCCCCGTCCACGCTTTATCTATGGGCGGCAGTACATTTTTGTACTTCTGGCAACTTTTTTTAACCCTGATATTTCTCCTACTCTTTCGTGTTCCCTTGGCTGAATGACTGGGGGATGAGGGAAGTGGGAGGAGGTATTTAAGCCTTTGGCTGTGGACTTTTCCTGTCAGAAGAAAAGAAAATTATAATTTATGTTTCCTCTGTATATAACGGCTTTTCAATGGTCGTTTCTCCGGTGTGTGTGTGTGTGTGTGTGTGTGTGTATATGTATATATATATTATTTATTTATAAAATATTTTACCAGGAAGGATACATTGAGATTTCTCTTGTTTTCAAGTATGTCCTGGGTCCACAAAACATTGCATTGTTACAATAGGGTACAATAAAATACAGAAACAATATTAATACATAATATATGCAAAATTTAACATAGAACAGGTAG
Organism: Bombina bombina; assembly: GCF_027579735.1. Taxonomy (NCBI): domain Eukaryota; kingdom Metazoa; phylum Chordata; class Amphibia; order Anura; family Bombinatoridae; genus Bombina; species Bombina bombina. The sequence continues at coordinate 1,186,377,884 of NC_069500.1, forward strand.
GAAATATATAATCAACCATGACAGGTGCATTCTGTTTTGAGATATGTAGAACGGGATCTCTTAAAGGATTTTAGGCTTGGGGAAGGTTTGAAAGTGTGCGGGAGGTCGTTCCATTATTGTGGTACTTTGTAGGAAAAGGAGGATCAAGCTGCTTTCCTTTTTGTATGGAGGCAGACTAAATAATGTGCTGGTACTGGATCAGAGGTTATGGGAGGTGGGAACAGCCGGGGAGAGCATTCTGCTCAGGTAGGGTGGGAGCTTCCCAGAAAAGGTCTTAAACACAAGGCTGGAAAGATGAAGGGTGCGTCTGGATTCCAGCGACAGCCAGTTTAGTTCTTTTAGCATGTCACAATGGTGGGTCCTGTAGTTACATTGTAGCACAAAGCGGCAGAACGAGTTATGCAATGTATTAAGTTTATTAAGGTGAGTTTGCGGTGCAGGTGCATATACTACATCCCCATAATCCATGATCGGCATCAGCATTTGCTGTACAATCTTTTCCTTTACTGTAGGGCTTAGACAGGATTTGTTTCTGTACAGGGCACCTAGTTTTTGATAGAGTTTAGATGCAAGTTTTTCTATGTGGAGGCCAAAAGATAGATTGGGGTCTAACAACATACCCAAGTATTTGAAAGAGTGGACTGCTGTCAGTGTGCAATTTGATTTTGTTTTGATGCATAGATGGGAATTTTGTAGTTTGTGTAATTTAGGTACCTTTCCAAAGATCATTGTGACAGTTTTGTCAGTGTTTAGGAAGAGTTTGTTTTTTGAGATCCACTTTTCTACCTCTCTGAACTGGTCTTGGAGCACTGCCTCAAGCTGCGGCAGATCGGATTTGCTTGCATAGATAACCGTGTTGTCTGCGTACATGTGTACAGTTGAGGATTTGCAGATCATTTATAAATAATGTGAATAGTAGGGGGTCAAGAATGGAACCTTGGGGAGCACCACACATGACTGGGAGAGGGACGGAGTCGCTGTCAGAAATGGAGACATACTGTGATCTATCCGATACATATGATCGAAACCAGGTTAGTGGACGATCACCAATAGCTGAGTTTTTTAGTTTGAGCAGTAGTATGTTGTGGTCTACTGTGTCAAAGGCCTTTGCAAAATCAAAGAAAATAGCTCCAGTTAGGTCTCCTTGTTCCATGCCAGTTTGGATGTCGTTGCAAACTTTTAGGAGGGCAGTAGTAGTGGAGTGGTTCGGGCGAAAACCTGATTGATCTGGGGTCAGATAGTTAGATTGTTGATAATACTCACATAGTTGTGTATGGACGCACTTTTCTATGATTTTTGACAATACTGGGAGCAATGATATTGTGCAATAATTAGAAATCAAGGTTATCTCATCACTTTTATGGATAGGCACTACTCTTGCAGTCTTCCAAAGTTTGGGTATGTATCCAGACACCAAGGATTTGTTAATTAGGGTTGTGACAGGTTTAGCAATTGCCAGCGCACTGAGCTTCAACAGCATTGCTGGGATTTGATCAGGTCCAGACTGTTTTTTTCATTTTCTTTTGCATAATGTACCGAGTCCACGGATTCATCCTAACTTGTGGGATATTGTCCTTCCTGACAGGAAGTAGCAAAGAGAGCACCACAGCAGAGCTGTCTATGTAGATCCCCCCTTAACTCCACCTTTCAGTCATTCTCTTTGCTGGCTCTAAGCAGGAAGAGTAAAGAGAAGAGGTGTTAAACTGTTAGTTTTTATTTCATCTTCAATCAAGAGTTTGTTATTTTTAAATGGTACCGGTGTTGTACTATTTGCTCTCAGGCAGGACATAGATGAAGATTTCTGCCTGGAGGATGATGATCTTAGCATTTGTAACTAAGGTCCACTGCTGTTCGCACATGAGCTGAGGAGTACAGGAAAACTTCAGTGTGAGGAACGGTTCTTGCTGTTTAGCAATGAGGTATGTTCAGTAATTTTTTCTGCAGAGACTGTGTTAACTCAGAAAGGCTGACAGTATCCCCATTAGGGAAAGGGTAAGCAGTAATCCTAGCATGATAGAGGTTTTACTAGCTTGCATAAAGGGCTAAAAAAAAATTTGGGCACTCTGTTTATGTAAAATTGGTACAAACATTTGTGTGTTCTGGGAGTAACGTTTATGTTTATGGGACGTTTGCTTGAGGGGTCATTTGGCTTATTTTGGGTTTGTTATAACCCACATGGTTTTCAAACTAGGTTTGTTAGATTTGAGTAGGCCCCAGTAACATCGAGTGAGGTGGGCGGGGCATATTTTCGCGCCTCAGTTGGGCATTTACTTATACAGACAAGCAGCAAGCAACTTCTCCTGAGGTCCTGATGATCTTCTGAGGGCATATTTGACGCTTTAACCCCATATTATCGTTCCTAAGGGCAGGTAGGGCCACAGCAGAGCTGTGGCAAGGTGCTTATAGGGGTGTTTAACCGGTTTTAGACATTTTTCAATCCGGTTTTGTCATTTGGGGGTTTATTGCTTATTAACTTGTGGTGCAATCCTTCTAAAGCTTAGTGGTACACTGTTAAAATTTCAGAAAAATGTAAGCAATTTTAACCTGTTTTGCAGTTTGTGTATGCCTTTTTTTCTCTTAAAGGCACAGTACCGTTTTTGCAAATTGTGTTTTTTTCATTAAATAAAGTGTTTTTCAAGCTTGCTTGCTTTATTACTAGTCTGTTAAACATGTCTGACACTGAGGAAACTCATTGTTCAATTTGTTTAGAAGCCATTGTGGAACCCCCTCTTAGAATGTGTCCCACTTGTACTGATATGTCTATAAATTGCAAGCAGCATATTTTGACTTATAAAAGTTTGGCATTAGATGATTCTCAGACAGAAGGAAATCAGGTTTTGCCATCTAGTTCTCCCCAAGTGTCTCAACCAGTAACGCCTGCACAAGTGACGCCAAGTACTTCTAGTGCGTCTAATTCTTTCTCCTTGCAAGATATGGCTACAGTTATGAATACTACTCTCACAGAGGTTTTATCTAAGCTGCCTGGTTTGCAAGGGATGCACACTAGCTCTGGGTTAAGAACAAATGCTGAGCCTTCTGACGCTTTAGTAGCTGTATCCGATATTCCCTCACAATGTTCTGAAGTATGGATGAGGGATTTGATGTCTGAGGGAGAGATTTCTGATTCAGGAAAGAAGTTTCCTCAGACAGATTCAGATATGACGGCATTTAAATTTAAGCTACAGCACCTCCGCTTATTCCTCAGGGAGGTTTTAGCTACTCTGGATGATTGTGACCCTATTGTAGTTCCAGAGAAATTGTGTAAAATAGACAAATATTTAGAGGTTCCTGTTTACACTGATGTGTTTCCGGTCCCTAAGAGGATTTCGGACATTGTTACTAAGGAGTGGGATAAACCAGGTATTCCGTTCTCTCCCCCTCCTGTTTTTAAGAAAATGTTCCCCATTTCTGACACCATAAAGGACTCATGGCAGACGGTCCCTAAGGTGGAGGGAGCTATTTCTACCCTGGCTAAGCGTACAACTATACCTATTGAGGACAGTTGTGCTTTCATTGATCCTATGGATAAAAAATTAGAGGGTCTCGTAAAGAAAAATTTTGTTCATCAAGGTTTTCTTCTTCAACCTATAGCGTGCATTGTTCCTGTAACCACTGCAGCTGCCTTTTGGTTTGAGGCTCTAGAAGAGGCTCTTCAGATGGAGACCCCACTAGATGATATTTTGGACAGAATTAAGGCTCTTAAGTTGGCTAATTCTTTTATTACAGACACCGCTTTTCATCTTGCTAAATTAACGGCTAAGAATTCAGGTTTTGCCATTTTAGAGCGTTATGGCTTAAGTCCTGGTCAGCTGATGTGTCATCTAAATCTAAGCTTTTGTCGATCCCTTTCAAAGGTAAGACCCTATTCGGGCCTGCATTGAAAGAGATCATTTCAGACATTACTGGAGGGAAGGGTCATACCCTCCCTCAGAATAAGTCAAATAAGACTAGGACCAAACAAAATAATTTTCGTTCCTTTCGAAACTTCAAGAGTGGTCCCTCTACCTCTTTCCCTGCTGCAAAGCAAGAGGGGAACTTTTCTCAATCCAAGGCAACCTGGAGACCTAATCAGGTTTGGAACAAGGGTAAGCAGGCCAAAAAGCCTGCTGCTGCCACTAAGTCAGCATGAAGGGGTAGCCCCCGATCTGGGACCGGATCTAGTAGGGGGCAGACTCTCTCTCTTTGCTCAGGCCTGGGCAAGAGACGTTCAGGATTCCTGGGCAGTAGAAATTGTAACCCAGGGATACCTTCTAGATTTCAAGGATTCCCCTCCAAGGGGGAGGTTCCATTTGTCTCAATTGTCTGTAAACCCGACAAAAAAAGAGGCGTTCTTACGCTGTGTAGAAGATCTTTTTACCATAGGAGTGATCTGCCCAGTTCCAAAAGCAGAACAGGGGCAGGGGTTCTACTCCAATCTGTTTATAGTTCCCAAAAAGGAGGGAACCTTCAGACCAATTCTGGATCTCAAGATCCTAAACCAATTCCTAAGAGTTCCATATTTGAAGATGGAGACCATTCGGACTATCTTACCATTGATCCAGGAGGGTCAATATATGACCACTGTGGACTTAAAGGATGCGTATCTACAATTAAGAGCGATATTCAATGCTCTCCAGGCATGGCCTCAGCTGGCTTCGGCCAGATTCATCAGGTTTCAGTCGGACAACATCACGACTGTGGCTTATATCAATCATCAGGGCGGAACAAAGAGTTCCTTAGTGATGATAGAGGTCTCAAGGATAATCCGATGGGCAGAGGCTCACTCTTGCCATCTGTCAGCGATCTATATCCCAGGTGTAGAAAACTGGAAGGCAGATTTTCTAAGTCGTCAGACTTTTCATCCGGGGGAGTGGGAACTCCATCAGGAGGTGTTTGCTCAACTGGTTCGGCTATGGTGCACACCAGAATTTGATCTGATGGAGTCTCGTCAGAACGCCAAACTCCCTTGTTATGGCTCCAGGTCAAGGGATCCTCAGGCTGTACTGATAGATGCTCTAGCAGTACCCTGGTCGTTCAACCTGGCATATGTGTTTCCACCTTTCCCTCTCCTTCCACGTCTGATTGCCAGAATCAAACAGGAGAGAGCATCTGTGATTTTGATAGCGCCTGCGTGGCCACGCAGGACTTGGTATGCAGACCTGGTGGACATGTCATCTCTTCCACCATGGTCTCTGCCACTGAGACAGGACCTTCTGATTCAAGGTCCATTCAAGCATCCAAATCTAATTTCTCTGCAACTGACTGCTTGGAGATAGAACGCTTGATTCTATCAAAGCGGGGTTTCTCTGAGTCATTCATAAATACCTTGATTCAGGCTCGAAAGCCTGTTACCAGGAAAATTTATCATAAGATATGGCGTAAATATCTTTTTTGGTGCGAATCCAAAGGCTTCTCCTGGAGTAAAATCAGGATTCCTAGGATTTTGTCTTTTCTCCAAGAGGGATTGGAGAAAGGATTATCAGATAGTTCCCTAAAGGAACAGATATCTGCTCTGTCTATTTTGTTGCACAAGCGTCTGGCAGATGTTCCAGACGTTCAGGCTTTTTGTCAGGCTTTAGTTAGAATTAAGCCTGTGTTTAAACCTATTGCTCCGCCATGGAGTTTAAATTTAGTTCTTAGAGTTCTTCAGGGGGTTCCGTTTGAACCCATGCATTCCATAGATATTAACACCTTATCTGGTGTTCCATGCTGATAAGGTGGTTTTGCGTACCAAACCTGGGTTCCTACCTAAGGTTGTTACTAACAGGAATATCGATCAAGAAATTGTTGTTCCTTCTCTGTGTCCTAATCCTTCTTGTAAGAAGGAACGTCTGTTGCACAACTTTGACGTGGTTTGTGCTTTGAAATTTTATTTGCAGGCAACCAAATATTTTTGTCAAACATCTTCTTTGTTTGTTGTCTATTCTGGAAAGCGTAGGGGTCAAAAGGCTACGGCGACTTCTCTTTCCTTTTGGCTGAAAAGCATTATCCGTTTGGCTTATGAGACTGCTGGACAGCAGCCTCCTGAAAGGATTACAGCTCATTCTACTAGAGCGGTAGCTTCCACATGGGCTTTTAAAAATGATGCTTCTGTTGAACAGATTTGTAAGGCTGCGACTTGGTTTTCGCTTCATACCTTTTCAAAATTTTACAAATTTGATACTTTTACTTCTTCTGAGGCTATTTTTGGGAGTAAGGTTTTGCAAGCAGTGGTGCCTTTCCGTTTAGGTTCCTGTCTTGTCCCTCCCTTCATCCGTGTCCTAAAGCTTTGGTATTGGTATCCCACAAGTTAGGATGAATCCATGGACTCGGTACATCATGCAGAAGAAAACAAAATTCCTGCTTACCTGATAAATTTCTTTCTTTTGCGATGTACCGAGTCCACGGCCCGCCCTGTCTATTCAAGCAGATAGTATTTTTTTATGTAAACTTCAGTCACCTCTGCACCTTATAGTTTTCTCCTTTTCTTCCTTGGCCTTCGGTCGAATGACTGGGGGGTGGAGTTAAGGGGGAGCTATATAGACAGCTCTGCTGTGGTGCTCTCTTTGCTACTTCCTGTCAGGATGGACCATATCCCACAAGTTAGGATGAATCCGTGGACTCGGTACATCGCAAAAGAAAGAAATTTATCAGGTAAGCATACATTTTGTTTTTAGATTATTAAGTTGTTTCTTAACGACACTCATGGGTACAGGTCTAAAACTGAACTTCTCTATATTGGGCCTTTGCAGATAGTAAGATAGTAGAAAAAAAGTCTGAAGTCCATTGAGTTCAATCCTGGGACTTTAGTTTGGCATCATAAATTACATCTTCAGTTGCAGTATCTGAGAGAACACTTTTCAGGAGAACTTGCTAACATTCTCCAGTAGGTGTGACTCTGTTTCTAACCCCTCGATTGCAGCTCCTATAGCAGCTACGAAGCTCCAAGAATGGTCAGGTCTTTCAAATGGTGGTGGTCTTGGAGCAGTACTTCAAATCAGATCTTTTTAAAATAAAGTAAAAGAAACGCACAGGGATTTGGACCGTAATAGTACATTATATGCACAATTTAAAAAAACAAAGTGTAGGTCTAGAGACCCCTAATAAAAAAATATTTTCCAGTTGACAAGTCCCTTTCTTTAAAAAATATATTAATTTTGTTTGTATAGTCAGGTGATCACTGAGGTAACAGGGAAGACCTTTGCACAATGGCATCTCTAATCTATATTATGGGCCCCTATTTCACACGTGGCTACTCTTGATGACAATTTAGTAAGGTGATAACAAAAAAGCAGTGGTCAGTGGGCAATTTTCTATGTTTATTAAAATCTACCCCCAATTTTTTTTATTTATTTTTGCAGTTTTGGCTGCAGCTATCACACATGCCATGAATTATAAAATAATAATGGTATATTGTGAATCTGCTGGGCCTGCTGAACAAACAATGTATAATTTGTGTGGGTCACTCACTGAAATTTGACCTACAATATTGTTTAACTGTAAGTAGCAAAAAAAGGGCTCAGCACTGGGGCGAATAAAAGGCTTAGCAGTGAAAGTGTTAAATGAATATTGTATTTACTTTAAATTATTTGCTGTCAGCAGTGACATAATAGAAGAAATAAGCTGGAGAAAAAAAACATGGACTTTTTTTTTTTACATCATAAGATCCTCTGGGTAAAGTACCTCATGATGTAAATACAGGTACACATGTCTTAAAGGGATATGGTTACTTAGGAACATAAAATAGCATTTATTTTTTTGCAGTTTGTCCCTTTAAGCCAATTAAAAATTATACATTTAAGCTTCACCTGATCTCCTTTGAGTCCTCTGAGTGCCTCTAAATGCATAAATCAGCTGTGGAATGGGACAGCACTCTCACTGCCAATAATAATGCCTTATAGCACAAAAGTTGTAATGTTAAAGTTTTATATATTTCTATTTCTTCAAATAAAAAAATGTTTTAATGTTATTTAAAATTGCTTTGTGCAGCAAATGGTACTGAATAATCAGAGCTAAATGTTAGATCTAGATCAGACTCTGAAATCAATATGAGTGGGAAACTTTAATTTGAATTTACAGAAATCACCAGCCAGATTACTTTGGGGAGGCTTAAACTGCATAGGGAGTAGTAAGTGTTTCAGCAAAGCAGATTAGGAATTGTGCTAATATAGGGATAATGATTACTGCAGCACCATAGCTGATAAATAGACCGCAGTAAACCTGCAGAAAGCGTTCAGGCTAAACGGAAGAAAGGTAAAGCATATGTTAGTTCTGCAACATAAATATAACAAATTTTAGTCTAATGCCAATATTGAGCCAACTGTCAGCCAGATTAAGAGTTTTGCGTTATGAGTATAACGCTGCTTTTTCCCTACCGCTGCTATTACAAGTCTTGTAGCTATAGGTGTACCGCACACTTTTTTGGCCGTCACGCAACGTCAGTACCGCACTTTTAAAAAAGTCCTTTTTTAATGGGACTTCCATAGAGCCGGTGTTACAAGTTTGCCATCTGAAAGTCAGTAGTTATGAGTTTTACGTTACAAAGCTGTACCATAAAACTCATAACTAAACTGCTACAAAGTACACTAACACCCATAAACTACCTATTAACCCCTAAACCGAGGCCCTCCCGCATCGCATAAAATAAAATTATTAACCCCTAATCTGCCGCTCCGGACATCGTCTCCTCTTAAAAAATGTATTTACCCCTATTCCAGCCACTCCCCAACATCGTCGCCGCCATAATAATATTATTATTAACCCCTAAACTGCTACCCTCCCGCATCGCAAACACTATTTAAATATTATTAACCCCTAATCTGCCGTCCACCCACTTTTCCCCATAGACAGCAATGGGGCTGCGTTACGGAGCTTTACGCTCCGCGATTGCAGGTGTTAGGCTTTTTTTTTAGCTGTCTCTCCCCATTGATGTCTATGGGGAAATCGTGCAGGAGCATGTCAAAACATTGCTTGTATTTGGGTGAAGCATGGAGCTCAACGCAACCATTGTGCCCGCACAAGCCGTTTTTTTTGCAAACCTGTAATAGCAGCGCTATTAAAGGTGAGCGGTGGAAATAACTTGCAAGTAATTAGCGAGCCAGCCATAACGGAAAACTCGTAATCTGGCTGTGTGTCTTATGTTTGCACAGTAGTTTGATTGTTGATTACAATAAAATTAAATACATTAAATTAACAAAATTCATTTATCTAAATTACAAAAAATAATAAACACTAAATTGCACAAAATAAAAAAGAAATGATCAAAAATAAAAACGAATTACTCCTAATCTAATAGCCCTATCAAAATAAAAAAAGCCCCCCCCCCCCAAAAAAAAACCCTAGCCTACACTAAACTGCCAATGGCCCTTAAAAGGGCCTTTTGCGGGGCATTTCCCCAAAGAAATCGGCTCTTTTACCTGTAAAAAAAAAAAAAAAATACAAACAACCCCCCAACAGTAAAACCCACCACCCACACAACCAAACCCCCCAAAATAAAATCTAAATAAACCTAAGCTCCCCATTGCCCCGAAAAGATCATCCAAGCTGGCAGAAGTCTTCATCCAGACAGCATCTTCTATCTTCATCCATCTGCGCAGAGCGGGTCCATCTTAAAGACATCCGGCGCGGAGCAGCCTCTTCTTCTTCCGATGGATTTCGAAGAATGAAGTTTCCCTTTAAATGACGTCATCCAAGATGGCGTCCCTTGCATTCTGATTGGCTGATAGAATTCTATCAGCCTATAGGAATTAAGGGGGGAAAATCCTATTGCCTTTTGCAATCAGCCAATAGGATTGAGCTTTCATCCTGTTGACTGATCCAATCAGCCAATAGGATTGAGCTCGCATTCTATTGACTATTCCAATCAGCCAATAGAATGCAAGCTCAATCCTATTGGCTGATTGGTTAGGTTTTATTTTACAGGTAACGTTGTATTTATTTTAACTAGGTAGCTAGTAAATAGTTAATAACTATTTACTAGCTAATCTACCTAGTTAAAATAAAAACTTACCTGTAAAATAAAAATAAAACCTAAGATAGATACAATTAGTTATATGGTAGCTAGCTTAGGGTTTATTTTACAGGTAAGTATATATTTAGTTTTAAATAGGAATTAGTTATTAATATTAAGATTTATTTAGAATTATTTTAATTATATTAAAGTTAGGGGGTGTTAGGGTTACGTTAGGGTTAGGATTAAACTTAGGGTTACGTTAGGGGTTAATATATTTATTTAGTGTTAGTGATGTGGGAGACCAGAGGTTTAAGGGTTAATAACTTTAGTATAGTGGCGGCAGCGACATTGGGGGCGGCAGATTAGGGGTTAATAAATGTACGTAGGTGTTGGCGACATTGGGGGTGGCAGATTAGGGGTTAATAAGTGTAATGTAGGTGTCGGCGATGTCTGGGGAGGCAGATTAGGGGTGTTTAGACTCTGTGTTTATGTTAGGGTGTTAGGTTTATACATACATTTTTTCCCCATAGACAGCAATGGGGCTGCGTTACGGAGGTGTTTTTTTTTAGCTGACTCTCCCCATTGATGTCTATGGGGAAATCGTGCAGGAGCACGTCAAAACACCGCTTGTATTTGGGTGAAGCATGGAGCTCAACGCAACCATTGTGCCCGCACAAGCCGTTTTTTTGCAAACCTGTAATAGCAGCGCTATTAAAGGTGAGCGGTGGAAATAACTTGCAAGTAATTAGCGAGCCAGCCATAACGCAAAACTCGTAATCTGGCTGTGTGTCTTATGTTTGCACAGTAGTTTGATTGTTATGTTAAAGGAACAGTAAAGTCGAAATGGAATGTTCATCATTCAGAGTTAGTGTGCAAATTGCAAACAACTTTTCAGTTCAATTCTAATATCAAATGTGCTTTGTTTTCTTAGTATCCATTGTTGAAGACTAGGTTTAGGTAGCCTTATAGGAGCTTAAAGGGACAGTAAAGTCTGATTCAGATAGGGCATATCATTTTAAAGAACTTTCCAATTTACGTTTATCATAAAATCTGCTTTGTTCTTTTGGTATTCTTAGTTGAAAGATAAACCTAGGTAGGCTCATATGCTAATTTCGAATACCTTGAAGGCCGCCTCTTATCTGAATGCTTTTGCAAGTTGTTCACAGCTAGAGGGTGTTAGTTCATGTGTGTCATATAGATAAACATTGTGCTCACGTCCGTGGAGTTATTTAAGAGTCATTACTAATTGCCTGAAATGTAAAACTTTAAAGGGACATGAACCCAAAATGTTTCTTTCATGATTCAGACAGAGCATAAAATGTTAAACAAATTTCCAGTCTATGTGCAGCTACCAATAAGCAGCTATATCTCAGTATTGTGTTGCTGCTCCTGAGCCTACCTAGGTACGCTTTTAAAAAAAGGATACCAAAGAACAAAGCAAATTAAATAATAGAAGTAAATTTCGTAAATTAAAAAGTTGTTTAAAAGTGCAACTTTATCTGACTCCTGAAAGCTTTTTGCCTTTACTGTCCCTTTAAGCCCACGTTTATAATATAACTTCAGCTCCTATATTCTTTACAAACCACTGAATTAAAGGGACAGGCTACTTGACAATTGTTAAAAAAAAAAAAATAATCCCTTTAGTACCCATTCCCTAGTTTTACATATCCAACACTGTGATATTAATATACTGTTTACCTCTATGGGCACCTGTATCTTTCCCCCATGCAAACTGCCCCTCATCTCAGTGTTTGTTTTTTTTTTAACTTTTTACAATCTTTAATTTTAGCCAATGTGTGCTTGTTCTTGTGAACTCATTATCATTCTCCATTTGAGTGAGCACAATGTTATCTATATGGCACACATGAACTAGCACTGTCTGGCTGTAGTGCAAAATTGTAAAAAGCCAAAAAAAAAAAAGCACTGAGTTAAGAAGCGGCCTGCAGGAGCTTAAGAACTGGCAGTCTTAGAGGTTATAAAGTATATTATTATAACAATGCTTTGGGAATAGTAAAGGTGTTATCTATCTTTTTAAACAATAAAAAAAAGTAGAATGTAATTTTATATAACTGTCCTTTAACTTTACCAATGTCCAAATATTAAGGACCTAACTGTATATAGCTGGTTAAGTCATTTCTATTTTTAAACTGGTATTTTAATATCTAGATGAGTTTTGTTTGTGAATGTTTTGCCATTCTGTTCTTATCATGACTCGTGTAATTCATGCACAAAACAAAGCACTGTACCGTACACTGTCCCTGTAATAAAACCCTGCAGTAAGCTGTAGTAAGTGAATATGAAAACACCTAGATCTGCTTCCTGTCTGGGATTACAAATATCTATTCCCCTTAACTGCTTGATCCATCTCTATTTTGAAGGTTTCCGAGGAAAATGGAGAGCAAATGCCCTGTTATTTTGTTTTGGTGAGTTTACCTGAATCTGGGGAATCTGAAGGCAGAAACTGGACTGTCCTGAGGAAACTGAGTGAATTCCAAAACTTGCACCGAAAACTGAGTGAGGTATGAAACATTGGGATTTACAGTAACCCTAGACCTAGGCAGTACCTGTAGTGTTATAGAGGCGAAACTCTAGATTTACCGTAACCCTAGACCTAGGCAGTACCTGTAGTGTTATAGAGGCGAAACTCTAGATTTACCGTAACCCTAGACCTAGGCAGTACCTGTAGTGTTATAGAGGCGAAACTCTAGATTTACCGTAACCCTAGACCTAGGCAGTACCTGTAGTCTTATAGAGGCGAAACTCTAGATTTACCGTAACCCTAGACCTAGGCAGTACCTGTAGTGTTATAGAGGCAAAACTCTAGATTTGTGTCATCTGGAAATGTATTTGGAAGTTTTTCCATTTTAAGAAGTTCTTCATTAACAGTAGAGTGGTTTGTACCAGGGCCTTTATCTGTTGTTTTTGTGTCAGCAGTGCACTAAATGTTTGAAGGATACAGTGCAGCCATAACTTATAATGTGTGTGATAAATGTGCTACTGGCAGTGTACATGGCACATCACATTCCCCCCTTCCTTTGTATCTCTTGTCACTTTTACTGCTTACTAGCTGGTCTTCCTGTTAATCACAGCTCATGGCCTTGTCACCTTTATTACTGCCCTCTAGACATATTCCCCCTTTATATGTTCCACACTCTGCACTCATTGTTTATTTCTGTCCCAACCACTTTAAACTCTGCTCTTTCTCTTCATTTTTTGGTGCTCTCTAGCTATTTTCCCTTTAAATCTTCTCTACTCATTTTCTTTTATGTATTACTGTGCTCTCATCTTTATTTGGCTTTATCTCTGGCCTTTAACTGATCTACCACTTTCTCTCTGATTTTTAGCCATTCCTCCTCCTCATTATATCTGACCCCTAAATGCTCTTCTGCTTTGTGTCTGACCTCTAGCCTCTCCTGCCCTTTACTTTTGTGCTGTCTAATAGCTCCTTCCCCTTTATTGTTGTTCTCTTAAAGGGACAGTAAACTCCTTGAGGTTTGCATATACAATGTTTACTTATGCATAATGAAAACAACTTTGCAATATTATTTCATAATTTATTTTGCCTCCTTTCCATGTGATATAGATCTGAAAACATAGCAATTTCTATTTCTCAGAACTTGAAATGCACCTGCTGACCTAGTAAGGCTAACCTTACTACATTTATGTCCCTAATTGGCTTTTTCAGATAAGAACTACAAAACAATGCACTCTATACTAACATTATTACCAGGGCTGGTCTTGTTGTCTGCAGACTAAAGCCCAGATTGGCTCCTCCAAATAAGGCAAATTGTGGGTGGACTTTGCCAATTGAAAAATAGTTGCAGTAAAAAGGATGTTAATCTGCTTTAAAAAATATTAAGGCTGATGTGTTATTTTATAGCAACACAAAAGAAATGTCATGTAATTATATGATGTGTATTGTCCCTTTAAAGAGACACTCAATCAAAATTAAACTTTCATTATTCAGATAGAGCATGCCAAATTAAACAACTTTCCAATTTACTTCTATTAACTAAATGTGCACAGTCTTTTTATATTTAAACTTTTTGAGTCACCAGCTCCTACTGAGCATGTGCAAGAATAAGTGTGTATGCATTTGTGAATGGCTGATGGCTGTCACATGGTACCTGTATGCATTAGTGAATGGCTGATGGCTGTCACATGGTACTGGGGGAGTGGAAAAAGACATAACTTTTAAAATTGTCAGAAAGAAAATCTACTATTCTTTTGAAGTTCAGACTAAGTGCTATTGCATTGTCTTATCTTGCATTTATTGATTATGCAAATCTACTATGTTGACTGGTCCTTTAACTTCACCTGTACTACTGCTATGGAAGTACTGTTCACCTTTATAATTGCCTCTAGTTGCTGTTATCACTACACACTCACTACTGTTTAGCCTCACCTCTTTCTGTATGTGTCCCTACTACATTTACTGCTTTTACACCATCTTACATTCTCACTTCTTCTCTGATACCACTATGAGTCTATTGAGTGTTTCAGAACAAGCATCATATGTAATCATAAGAGCTTAAAGGGATATGAAACCCAAACATTTTCTTTTGTGATTCCAATAAAGCATATGATTTTTAAAAAAGTTTCCAATTTACTTCAATCATCAAATTTGATTTTTTTCTCATAGTATTCTGTGTTGAAGAGATACCTACGTAAGTGTCTGGAGTGCAACATGACAGGAAATAGCGCTGCCATATAGTGCTCTTGCAAAACTGCTGCAATTTAGTGCTCCAAACATCTGCACCCTCAACAAAAGATACCAAGAGAACAAGAAAATTTGATAATAGAAGTAAATTAGATTTTATTTTTTAAATTGCATGCTCTATCTGAATCGTGAAAGAAAAGTTTTGGGTTTCATGTCTGTTCAACCTTTTTTTTTACTTATGTTTTTTTTAATTGTAGTAATGAGCAATTATGCTGTTTTGTAAGGATTTACAGAATAATATTTTCATTAAAGGAAATACATCATGTGGGATTTGTTTTACTCTGTACGGATGTTAATGTCAGACATTGAATATTTCCTTGTAGTGTTTTCCTTCTTTGAAGAAAATCCAGTTGCCTTCGATCAGTAAGCTTCCCTTCAAATCCATAGATCACAAGTTTTTGGAAAAGTCAAAAAACCAATTAAATCACTTTCTGCAGGTAAGCCAACCAAGACAAGAATATGATGGCTAATTCTGCTGTTTTACACTATTATTAATTGTTGTATTTAGATCTTTCTTTTTTTTTAATATTTTCTAAGGTCTCCAGCTCTCTGTTGATCATTCACTTGCAGCTATTACAGACTGGCTGCCAGGTTGCTAATATTAAGGCTAAATCAATATTATCTTGTTTATACTGCAAAGGGACAGTATACACCAATGTTCATATAACTGCATGTAATAGACACTACTATAAAGAAGAATATGCACAGATACTGATTTAAAAATCCAGTAAAAATCTATTTAAAACTTAGAAGCTGCCAGTTTAGCACTGTTGATGAGTTTAGTCTGGGACACCCAGTGAAAGTGGCTGGGAAAGCAGGAAAAGCAGACCTCCCCCTCCCTGCATATGAAAAGACAGATTAACAAACAGTAGTAGTAGAAATGTGTAGACCTGGGTCTATATCTGATATTTTGGGGCTTGGTTAGGAGTCTGAAAATCATCACAATGGTATTTAAAAAAAAAAAAAAAAGCAAAACTATACATTGTTACAAAAACACTCCCAGATGGGCTATATAAATGGATCATTTATAAAACATTTATGGAAAAAAAAAATCTAGTGTTCAATGTCCTTTAAAAGTGGTGCACAAACAGAAAGTTTGTGATTGAAAAGATTCAGACTGGGAACATAACCTTGACAGGGAAGTGTATGGTTAAAGAGCATATTAGCCAAAATGTTTATTATTTAACCATTTAGTTTTTAATAGACCTGACCTAGTAATTAGTAATGTTATTATCCTACAAAATGCCCCTGTAAAATGGAGGGAGGGAGATATTTACTCAATTACAAATAAATAGAATATATATAATATGTTAAACAAGATTTTGCTGGGCTTTGCATTATTTTAGACAGAACTGTATTTTAAGACTATCGATCATGCACTGGTGAGCATTTAACCCCTGCATAGGTGTTAAACACACAGTAGAAGTACTGCACAGGACCCGCAAAGAGCAGTGCAGTCTGCACACTGCTCAGATGCAAGTATGTTTCTCAGTTTTTGTTTAAGATATATTGATGAATTCAGGCTATTAGCTGTGAGGCATTTAAAGGACAATAAAGACAGAATTAAACGTTCGTGGTTTAGATATTGCATACCATTTTAAACACCTTTCAGGAGGTTGGGAAAATGTAATCAGGCAGAATGTTTATTTTTCTGTTCTTCTCTCTCTTGTCAAACAGTAGATGGCACAGAAGAGATGATCGTCCATCTCTAACTGCTGACAACTTAATAATGATCTGTTATTTTGATGGATTATGCTGACATTTTAAACTCTGCTATAATTCTCTCTAAAGTATAACAGAGTAAATGCTACACATTTGTAGGCTCCTAGTTTCTCTCTTATTGATAAAAAAAAAAGAAGTTTACCCCTTTGTATCATGATTCAGACAGAGCATACAATTTTAAACAACTTTCCAATTTACTTCTATTATTTAATTTGCTTCCTTTTCTTGTTATCCTTTGCTGAAAGGTTTATCTAAATAAGCTCAGGAGCAGCAAAGCAACCTGGGTGCCAGCTGCTGATTGGTGGCTGCATATATAGGGTTATTGTCATTGGCTCACCCCATGTTTTCTTTTAGCATTGCTGCTCTTTCAACAAATAATACCAAGAAAATGAAGCAAATTTTGATAATAGAAGTAAACTGGAAAGTTGTTTTAGATTGTATGTTCTACCTAAGTTGTGATAGATTTATGTCCCTTTAACCCTTTGATGACAGGGTTAATTTGTATACATCGGAACAATGATGGGATCTGGTCAGGGGGGGGCGCTAGGCAGGCCCACCATGACCCGATCACCTTCTGGAAGCACCGTTGGCTTCAGTACAGCCACACGGCTAGGGCGTTCCATGCTGTCCTAACAGCGCTAAAGCCCAGCACAGTTAGGACGGCATGGAACGTCCTAACGGCGTTAAAAGGTTAAACAATCTGTGCAAACAAACAGCACACAATTAAATTTTTTTACTTCTTTATGCTAATACCAAACTCATCATTTTAACATTCATAGTCTAATTTGAAAAATAAGTAAGTGAACCACTAGGCAAAACCTAAATGGGAGACAGGTTTTCCATTCAGTCAGGTGAGATTGGAGTTGTATGTTGAAGGTAGCTTGCCCTATAAAAAATATTTGGTTACTGAAGTCTGATCACATAGGCAATGTACCAATTAAAACAAATATTACAAAACCTTTGAAAAAGAAGTGTAGTTATGCATAAAGAACAAAGCATTTGTAAAGTTTGGAGTGTTAATCAATCCACAGTAAGACAAATTGTCTACAAATGGACAAAATTCAGTACAGTTGTTACTCTTGCTTCAAATAAATCCTGCAAATTTACTTGAATTTAAAGGCAGTGCAGAAGGATCTGCAATAATCTGTTGAATTTCAAAGTCTCTGTTCATGTATCTACTGTAAGGAACTGAATAGTAATGGAAGGACCCCATAGAGCAGGGTTTTACACACATTTTTTTTTCTCAAGACCCAGTGCAATGATACCACATGCTGTCACAACCCTGTTTTTATGCTTTGTCTGACACTTTATGAAGTTATATACAACAAGATAGCTGCATTTTGTAGAAAAGTGACTAAAATGTGTGCATACTTTATTCCTGATTACAGTCATACTTGTTATTATTGTAAAATAATAAGATACACACTTACAATCTCATACAACACACACACTACACACACTCACACAACACACACATTACAACCACTCTCACACAACACACACACACTACACACACACTACACACACACTACACACACACTACACACACTCTCACACAACACACACACTACAACCACTCTCACACAACACACACACACACACTCTCACACAACACACACACTACACACACTCTCACACAACACACACACACTCTCACACAACACACACACTACAACCACTCTCACACAACACACACACACACTCTCACACAACACACACTCTCACACAACACACACTCTCACACAACACACACTCTCACACAACACGCACACACACTCACACAACACGCACACACACTCACACAACACGCACACACACGCACACAACACACACTCGCGCACAACACACACACACTCGCGCACAACACACACACACTCACACAACACGCACACACAACACGCACACACACTCTCACACAACACGCACACACTCTCGCACACAACACACTCACACAACACACACACTCTCACACAACACACTCTCGCATACCACACACTCTCATACAACACACACACCACACACTCTCATACAACAAACACTCTCATACAAGACACACACCACACACTCTCATACAACACACACACCACACACTCTCATACAACACACACACCACACACACACTTGCCATAGAGGATACCGCTAATATCCAAAAAGATATATTGGTTTGTGTCTCAAGTTTACAACAGACCACCTTGATGTTCCACAGTGGTTCCATGTTCTGATGAGAGATGAGACCAAATGTGAACTCTATAGGCAGAAACACTTAACGCTACATTTGTCGGTTAGAATAAAAATAAATTTAAAAAGCACCAAAAGCTCATCCCATTAATAAAGCATGGTGGAGTGGGTGTGCTTTTCTGCCTGTGGCCTGGATTGCTTGTTGTTACAGAGAGAGCAATGAAGTCAAAATTGTATCACAAAGTTTCAAAGGAGAATGTCTGGGTAACAATGTATCCCTTGAAAATTAATAGAAGATGGGTGATGCACAAAAACAATGGACTGAAAACATGGAGGTAAATTAACAACATAATTGCTTAAGAATTTAAAAATTTGTGTTCAGGAATGGTCAATCCAGAGTCAAGACTGCAACTAAACTGAGTTACTGTGCATGACCGAGAGCCAGGAATCCAAGAAATATCTGTGATCTAAAAAGTTTTGTAGGAAAGTATTGTTTAAATTCCTCCTAACCATTGTGCAAATCTGATTAGCAGCAATAAACTCCACTAAATGCTGAAGGAAGTTCTAACAGTTACTGAATACTAGAGGTTCACATATATCTAGACTGTATTATCAACAATTTGTTCAGTATTGACACAACGAACGTGCAGTTATTTGTTTGTCAGACTGAGTTTGTCTACTGTTGTGAGGTAAATGCAAAGGCTTCACAACCCTGCAGCTTCACGGTAACCTTTCTTGCTTCCTCTTCCTACACAACCTAAAAGACCATTCTGGAGTTTTATATAATATATGCTTCCTTATAATTTTAAATCACTTTATTTTGAAGCATACCTTTCTAACTCTCCATCTCTTTACTTAGACCAGTATGCCTGAAAGCACAACTTACATGCACATTTAAATTGTTAATTTTGTTAAAAAAATAGTGACTTTAAAGATAGTATACATAGGGTAGTGTTCCTAACTAAAGGCCAGTACAAATGAGCTTATATTTCTACATTGCTAAAACATGACTGTGGTTTCTGTTTTGAATGCTTTACCAAAAGTTATTGTGATAGCAAAATCAAAACTATTATGTACGGTAGAGAAGAATTATTAGCAGTGTGGGATAATGTATAGGAGAGGGGAAACTGTAACTCCCTGAAGGTCACAAGACAAGATTACATATGACCGATTAGCTGGATGCTAACATGACCTTTTCTTTTGTTGTTTTTATATTACACTTTAGTAATTTTTCTTTAATTAGAATGACTGAATTGTAGTTAGCATCCGTTTACTAAATGTTATATAAGGTTTAACCAACAGTGATTTAATTGAATACACTTGGGTTGGGTGATATTTACTATATTCAGAAATGTGTCTTTTATACCTAGGTGGTAGTTCTTTTCTATGTTTTTCTGCAAGGAGAAGCTAAATAATACAGATGTTTACAGAGAACATTTCAGCTGTTGGTCTATTAATGTGTGTATTTGTTGAAACCTTAAAATGTGTAATGTATATGAAAATAAAATATATTGCATTTTTTTATTTTTAGAACATTTTTTATTAAGATAACTATTATAATCAGTAGAAACCATAGATACATGTTAATAAGAAAATCAATTGGATAAACATCATATGTCAAGAGATGCTAATACTGAAGAGCATTCAATCACAAGAGTCCATCAGCAGCGAAAGATCCCAAAGTCTTCTTAACAGTCTGTTGGTCTGATACAGAGTCTATTCCTCCTGCAGAAACTAATAATCTCATATACATACAGCAGCTAAATGAATTAACAGATTACTGAAATCCGTCAGCAGGCTGATAGTTGGAAAAATTGGGACCATGAGGAGTAACTCTTCTTGCACAGCAACTGCGGATACTAAGCATACACAACAGATTTGCTCTATAAAGCTGAATAGACATAGACATAAATTACAAAGCGTCATAAGGCTTCACAGCAAGTGATGCTACTAACCTTTCCTTACCTCTTTTAACATTGGGAGTCGAAAGGCCTAACACAACGTAGAATGGGATTGCAAGAGGCTCCCCCTCAGTCTTTCCCAATTTCTCCATCCTTATCTAAGGTCACCCTCAAGATTTCACATTTGTCACATGTAGTTCTTGGCAGCTCTCCTCAAACAACAAGACTACAGTAGTCCCCATCTAAAAGAATCCACCTACTTAACTGGAGCTGTTCTCCCAAACGTCCTAATACTTATCCCGTCTATCCTAAGCCCTATAAAGTCTCCTCTCCATTTGTAATAAGTATTCTATCCTTGCTACCACAGTGGCAGTTGTGAGAGGATATGGCTTCTATCAGCCTCTTGCTATGCTCACTTTGTGGCCCCTAAAATGTATTGCATTTTTAACATTTTTATGTATATTGATTGTGATGTGTATTGATAACAAAGAAAAGTAAATTGTTAGCCCTACTTGTTAACTTTTTATTTTGCAGTCATTAGATATGAGCCATTATAACTTGAAGAACATGGTCCAATAAATGCAAGCACTAAAGATAGTGAAGAAAAACAAGTCAATTAAATCATACCCCTAACTGTGTAGTAAATGTTTTCAAACAGGGAGTTTAGAAACCTATGTTGTTGACATCCAGCAATAGCTGTAAATGACATGAAGATGATGGGGAAAAAATGTGGGTCACACCACCTATCTAATTAGAAGTATGAACGTTACACTTCAGAGACCCTTGGCATAAATTCATAAGATGTAACTTTATTGCAAAAGGTTAAAAATTACATTAGGATGCACTAAACACATAAAGAATCAGCATTGATATAGCTCTTTCTGTGTCTAATCAAAGTGTCTTTCTCCGTAGGGTATTGTACATTTATTGTTATTTTAGTTTGTTAAAT
This sequence comes from Bombina bombina, assembly GCF_027579735.1. NCBI lineage: Eukaryota > Metazoa > Chordata > Amphibia > Anura > Bombinatoridae > Bombina > Bombina bombina. The sequence goes on from NC_069500.1 coordinate 1,186,399,264, forward strand.
TAAAAAGGATAATCTGTTAGTAAAGCATGCAGATCTTTTAGAGGCAACAAACATAGTGGGCATTGACTTAATTGAGCTAGAACAGATCCTGTACAAAAATAGTCTTTTTTAGTGACTGGTGAAGGAGTGAAACCTTACGCACAGTGTTGTCAACTGCAATGCACAGTAGAACATTCTAGTAACGTTATTAGAACTTATTTAGTAATAACCTTTACTGTGTACACAACGCATTCCGTTATCATACTTGCTTTAAATGCCAGTGGTAATGTGTACAAGTCTTATACTTTATAGTTTGCACACAGTAAGGATGATCACCAAAGCACTCCT